>NW_005879940.1:0-6660 GCF_000147115.1 Myotis lucifugus | reverse complement strand
GTTTCTGTTGAGAAATCATTTGATAATCTAATGGGAGATCCCTTGTATGTTACTTTCCGCCTCTCTCTTGCAGCCTGTAAGATTCTCTCTTTATCCTGAACATTTGCCATGGTAATTATGATGTGTCTTGGTGTGGGTCTTTTCGGGTTCACCTTGTTTGGGACTCTCTGGGCTTGTGTGACTTTTTTCTTCCCCACCTCAGGGAAGTTTTCTGATATTATTTCTTCGAATAGGTTTTCTAATCCATGTTCATCTTTCTGTTGTTCTGGCACCCCTATTATTCGTATGTTGCTTCGTTTCATGTTGTCCCAAAGTTCCCTTAGGCTCTCCTCCTGCCTTTTAATTTTTTTCTCCATTTGCAGTACAGTTTGAGTGTGTTTTGCTTCCTTGTCTTCTAATTCACTGATTCGGTCCTCCGCTTCTCCCAGTCTACTGTTGATACTTTCAATGGTGTTTTTTATTGCAGCTATGTCGCTCTTCATTTCTTCTTGGGACTTACTTAAGTTGTTGATTTTTTCACCTGTTTCTTCTAGCTTCTTGCATACGTAGTTGAGTTTTTCATCTGTTTCTTCTTGCTTCTTGAACATCCGGTGCATGTACTCTAGGAACCTTATTCTGAATTCTTTTTCCGTCATGTTGCATATCTCTGTCTCACTTAGCTGCTTTTCTGGCGAGTCCTCCTTTTCTTTCCTTTGGGGGTTTCTTTGTCTACCCATGTTTGATCTCACTGACATTACTAGTTGTTGAATCGTTCAGTGGCTGGACCCTGGGTGGCAGTGGCTGCTCCCTGGGTGGCAGTGGCTCCTCGGTCTGTGGTTGCTCTTTGGGCGGTTGTGGTAGCAGCGGCTCCTCTGTTGATAGCAGGGCCTCTGATGAGTGCTGTTCACAGTTGTGGTGGCTCTTCTGGCTGGTGGAGGGAGGCTTCAGACGCAGCAACTGTTCCCCAGGCAGAGCGTGTGGTGATCAGGAGGCCGCTGTTGCTTGAATCTGTTGCGTTGATTTAGAGGCACAAAATACAACACAACAAGGCACAACGTACCAGGCACTGAACACTATTGTATTTACGATATTACTAACCCCAAATAAAGGTGGCCACCCGAGCTAAGAGAGTTGGGAGATAAGGGGGAAAGAAGAGAAAAAGGTAGAAGAGAAAAAAGAAAGAAAGAAAAAAAAAGGAGTGCAAAGATGAGATTGGAAAAGGGAGGGGAAAAAGAGGAGGAGAAAAAAAAAAAAAAGAAAGAAGAAAAAAAGTAAGAGAGAAAAGAAAGTGAAGTGTAAAAGGGGGAGAGACTATTTATGTGAGGAGAAAACTCCTATAGGTCCGCCACTAATACCAACAAATTGCAGCAACAGATTCCTGGAGATGAATACAAACTACAAACAACCAATAATATCAAGCGACGCAAGGGGACAGAGAAGCGCAGAAATAACCGGGGGGGGGGGTAGAGGGAGGGGCAGGAAAATAAAAAGAATAAGCAGTCTAACCTCACAAACACTCAAAAAAAAAAAACAAAAAACAAAAAACAAAAAACAAAAAACAAAACAAAACAAAAAAATATATACTCGTCAATCAGGCAAACAACGATAAAACAATAGAGAGAGAAAAGAAGAAGAAGAGAGAGAAAAAAAAATGGATAGTGAAGGAAGATGTGGGAAAGGTGTATAAGGATTTAGAACAGGGGATTGGACATAGGATATTTAAGCAGGGTTAAATTTTGACAGAGGATAAAAAGAATAGGGAAGATCTAAAGCTGGAGTAGGGTAAGAGAAACAGGACAGCAAAAGGGAGAAAGTGGGGAAGATTGATTAGCACAGAGGCAAATTGAGGTAGAGAAAAATGTTGCTAAAGGAACGATGAAAATAGAATGGAGAACATTAGTCCCAAAATAAAATAAAGACAAGATAAAATGACACTTTAAAAAATGGTAAAATGGTAGCGGTAATAATACTAGTTAAAAATAAAAATGTAGTAGCTGAAAGGGCTAAATCGGGTGATGGAGAAAAAAGAAAAATGAAAAAAAAATGTTTTCTTAGTTAAAAGGAGAAAAAGTAATTTAAAAAAATAAAAATAAAAATGTGCAGTAATGCAGGTGCTTCAGATCTTCTACTCTTCTTATTGGCACGCCGGGAACTCAGGAGGATGATGACTTTCCCTCTGATACACTGTTCCTCCTTGTTGTAAGCCACAGTCCTTATTGCCTTATCTGTATTTACAGAGGAGTCAGTTCGTGGCTCTGCCTCTGGGTGGCAGTGTGTCTGGGTTGACCTCCGAGGCTACAAGTTCTCTCCGACCAGGAGCTGCCTATTGTACCTGAACCAGCTCCGCCCAGAGGAGGTTCCCCCAGCGCCACTCCCAGATCTGTTTCCCAGGCTCCCCAAAAACAATCTTCCCCTACAAGCTCTGCTAGTGACCCCAACTGGGCACTCACATGCACTGGGCTCAACAATGAAACCCACAGAAGTAAGAGGAAGTGTGCGTGTGCGAACAAGAGCCTGGGAAGCTGCTGGAACTCGCAGGGTTCCACCCTCCAGAACCGCGCGGAGTGTCTGCGCGCGCTCAAGCCCCCGGCAAGAGGCACGGATTTTGGAGAGCGCGGATTTTGGCGGACGCAGATTTTCCCCTGCGCCCGCGCGCGTTCCTCGCTCCAACCTGAACTGCGAACCGTACCTTCGAGGCAAGTCCAACCTTTCCGTGGAGGGGTGCAGGTCTCCCCTTGGCTCTTGCAGTCGCGCTGTTTGCGAATCGCTGCCTCCGGGTCAGTAGCCGCCGGGCTAGTAGCCGATCTCTGGATGCCGGTGAACGCTGCCTGAGATGGCGCGGTCCCGCCGCTGCGCTGGCGCCCAGAGGGAGGTTTCAGCCTCAATCTCCAACCATCCGCATTTTTTAGGAGTTTTCTGTCTTTCCTGGCTGCAGACTGTCTCTCAGCTGAACCTCCCCAGCTTAATCGGGTTGATTGTTACCCGTTTCAGCTGCTCGCCCCCATCTGGTCCGGGACAAAGCACCAACACGTCCGTCTAAGCCTCCGCCATTTTCTCCCCCCAAAGCCAGTCTTAATTATGAAGACTGGGAGAGGTGTACCTTCAACCACCAATGCACAGTTCCCAGATCAATTCTACAAAGACTCAGTGCAACATGCCCCAACCAAAGCATCAAAATATCAAAGTATCAGCAACTGACTCAAAAAATGGAGATCTGTGAATTCAAAATAATTATCTTAAAGAAATTGAGTCATAAGAGAACACAGTCAATTAAAAATTTGGAAAACAATACATGAGAAAAAATATTAACCATAAATATCCTAAACAAATTCTGCAACTGAAGAATACAATAGCTTCTACCTAGGTATGTGCCCTGAATGGAATTGAACCCGTGACCTTCATGGGCTCTGAATTTAACATGAGTTAAATTTCTATCTCTGCCCCTTAAGAAGTTTGTGCATTTTAAGTTTGATTCCTCTTCTGTAAAAGGTGATGGATGAAAATAGTGCCAGCTATAAGATAGGATTTTCAGTAAGGTGACAATAGATTTAAGACCCTAGTTCTCAGCCTAGCATATATATAAGCACCTAAAAATGTTAGCTTTGTTTTAATTATTATTTTAAAATGAAAATAAAAGTAAAAGATATTAAGTCATTTTTCAAGTTACAAAACTAGAATCTCAGTTCTGTTGGATATCAATGTCATCCTTTAGGTCTTTAATTTACCTGAAAAGCTTTTATTCTATACTGCTTAAATTAGAAAATTCCTCATCTTTTTAGAAATCTAGTTCATTGTTCTCAAATTATTATTTACTACTTTAAATTATCATAAATAAAAGAACAATAATAACCAAAACATAATATGGTTATATAATCTTATATAGAATTAATATTTATAGCCCTAAATTTTTGTATTAAAAGATAGAAGCCATGCTATAACATAAAAATATGTAGACCAGGCTGGTGTGGCTCAATGGTTGAGCATTGACCTATGAATCAGGAGGTCACAGTAAGATTCCCAGTCAGGGCACATACCAGGGTTTTGGGCTCATTCCCCAATGAGGAGCGTGCAGGAGGCAACTGTCAATGATTCTCTCCCATCATGGATGTTTCTATCTCTCTCTCCCTCTTCCTTCCTCTCTGAAATCAATAAAAATATTTGTTAAAAATATGTAGACATTTATAGGTGTTAGATTTTAAAGTCCTTGGAGATGAGGTTAATGTTTTTCCAATTCCCACATAGGTCATCACATGTATTAGGAATTCAGTAAAATATATTTGCCTTCAAGATAGTATATTTAATTTTAGTAATCTAATGATTTCTGTGTATTGCTACATCATCAGATTGAGTATGGACATTAGAAGATCATTAACATGGTGATAAATTACCAATTATCATCTCTGTAATTTAATAATACAATCAACTATGAATTATTATCAGATAAATTATTTTAGCTCTAAAAATTACTGAAGGGAAAGATTTTCAAAGGAATGACTAATGTGGATAATTATCCAAATTAATAACCAGTAGTTTTCCTCCATATACTTGGATAATCATATATTTTAGAAAAAATCATTGATGTAAATGAGGAAGCAAAAATATAACTCTGCTCAAGTAGTGAAGTAGCGATTAGCATAAAGTAGAAAACAATGTTACTCCCTTGTAACCAGTATTGTGGCCTAAAATTGAAAATTAATGAATGTCCATTTTTTCATTAAAAATAACTTCAATTCAACTAAGCAACCTGAACACAGAGTAGTTCACACAAATAATTTATTTTAACCCAATTAAAAATAGCTTTAATTCAACATGAGGAGCATTGAACTGATCATTTTTATCATTTGTAGTGATTTTTAGCTAAGTAAATCTGTGATTTCTTTAAGAATATTAGCAATATTTTTTTATTTATAGTAAGTCTTGTTTGTTTTGAGATGGTTATAGTGATATTTGTTATTTTCAGATAGATTATATTGTTTTTGCTTAAACAACATCCTAGTTCATTTCTAATATGCAGACAAGAAAATATCCTGCAGTAGTAGTGTAACTGAATATGCAGTTTCATGGCCCAGTGACAATGCAACCTAAAATAGTTAGGCAAGAGAACGAGAAAAAGAAGTAAAACAAAACTATCTTTAAAAGTGCATGAAATACCCAGTTTTATGAGCCTGAATTGTAGGAGTAAGCTTTGACCCTCCCTCTATCTCCAACTCTACAATTAAATGTTCACTGAGTATGTTGACTTTTATCTTCAAAATTTTTCCCCAGTGCACCTATCCCTGCAGTATCAAACTAGAGCAGGCTAAATTGTCCTTTGAGTGAACAAATTCCAAATCCACTCTTATGTAGTCCAATATCTTGAATAAATCTAAAATAATATTTTAAATGAAAATACGAATATTTTACATCTGACTGTTTGCTCAAGAGCACTCACCAGCTTCCTATTGCTCTTAGGTAAAAATTAAACATTTGAGACCTTTACTAGCCTGACTCTCCCTCTTTTTACAGTTCTAGCCCATGCCGTTCTCTTTCATCTCTCATACCTCTCTTAATTAAATTTCTTTCAAACAAACATGATCTCTGTCAATAAAATATTTGCACATAGTGGTCCCTTGGTATATGCAAGACTCCCTGTGGATACCAAAATCCAATAATGCTCAGGATGCTCAAGTCCCTTATAGAAAATGGAGTAGTATTTGCATATAACCAATGCATATTCTCCTGTATACTTTAAATCATCTCTAGATTACTTATAATACCTAATATAATGCAAATGCTATGTAAATATTTGTTATACTGTATTATTTAAGAAACTAGAAGCCCGGTGCACAGATTCATGCATCAGTGGGGTCTCTCGGCCTGGCCTGCACCCTCTCACAATCTGGGACCCCTTGGGGGATGTTGGACTGCTGGTTTTGGCCCAATCCCTGCAGGCCAGGCCAAGGGACCCCGCTGGTGCATGAATCCGTGCACCAGGCCTCTAGTATGCATATGAGATCTTTGGTTAATCTCTTCCCACCTTCCCTCTGAGATTCATCATTCTGTTCCATGTTTCTATACCTGTGCATTGAGTGTCTGTCCCCTTGCATTCAGTGCGCATCGTAGCTACCGGTCAAATGGTCGAACAGTCGCTTAGGCCATTTTATATATAGATAATAACAAGAAAAAAGTCTGTACATATTCAGTTCATACGCAATGATTATAGTTCTAACTGCATAGTACCTATCAGCAACAACATAACTATTTTATTTTATTTATTGATGTAAGTGAGAGAGAGAGAGAGTGCCACAACACAATTTAAAAAAAAATATGTATTTTCAATTCATAGTTCAGTTTGTAATGAAGAACTGCAGATACAGAAGCCTGACTGTACTCTTTTATTTGCCTCAAAAACTCTTGTCTCTGCCACAGCATTTTTTGCTAGATAACATAAAACATATTTCTCATCTCATATATTATTTTCTCTGGGAAGAGTTCTTGGATTTCAATATTATATACCTTATAGCTCTTAGTGTTTTTCTTTAATTGCACTATAAAATATTTTATAGATGTGTTTGTATAATTGTTTGATTAGTATCTTTCTCTGCTCCACTGATTTTTGGATGTAATGAAAGAAGAGCCATGTTTATATTTTTCACTATTGTTTCTTTAGTGTTTGTTTTGTACCAGCCATGTTTTCAGATA
>NW_005879939.1:0-6660 GCF_000147115.1 Myotis lucifugus | reverse complement strand
ATTTTTTATGTTTTCTTGGTGCACCCCCTTGTGTCTTTGTGTGCATGTCTTGTTCTAGTTAAGCCTTGATTGTTGTAGTTAATACTAGAGGGATTTGACCACCAGGCCGACTGGCTGTGAGAATCACCTGTATCTGCAGTGGGAAAACTTCTGTCCTCTGGAGAGGTGCTAATCTAGCCTTTGCCTGAGGCTATCTGGCAAATGGCTCTGCGCAGGGCTTGGGCGGGGCGGGTCACAGGGGATCAACAGGGCGGGTGGAGGGAGCGGTTATGGCTGCTCTCAGTCCCGTTCCCAGAGGCTCTGCTTCTCAGAACCCCAGCAACCACTGCAAACCTCGGAGAGAAAGCTGCCCTCACGTTCCAACTGATGCCAGACAATCCCGCCTCTCCCGTTTGAGTCTGAGTCCCTAGAGACTCGCCCGGATCTGGAGCTCAGAGTCTGAGACTCCCTCCTGATTGAAAACGACAACCGCGCCCTCAGCCACCAGCCCACTTTGCGCGTGCACCTCCGCACCTTTTTATTTTCCACACTGTGCCTCCTCTGAGCCTCGGAATGCTGTTCTCTTTCCTTCTAGTTGAAGAGTCTCTCCTCAGCCAGCCTTCCTGTGGTTCTGGGTGATGTCCGTTCCGTCTTTTAGTTGTATTTTTGAAGTGGTTGTTTGCGGCAGCAATCTCTGGTGTTTACCTATGCCGCCATCTTGGTTTCTCCTCTTTATGCTGTTTCAATTTGTTTTTATTACCTTGTCTTCTAGATTGTTGATGCAATCCTCTGCTTTTTCTAATCTGCTGTTGATTCCTCTTAGTGTATTCTTCATTGTAGTTATTGTATTCTTCATTTCTGATTGGTCCCTTTTCATGTGTTCTGTCTCCTTTTTGATGGTTTCTATCTCTTTGTTAAAGTTCTCACTGAGTTCATCTATATTCTTCCCGTAAGTTTATTGAGAATACTGAGGTTAGTCACCATTTGTGCCAGGCGTGGGGCTGCCTGGCAGGAGTAACAAAGTGATCTTTGTTTGGTCGCTGCTTGTGCTGAGCTTGGACGTGCTTGGGAAAGTCTACGCTGCAAGCCAAGGTCAGCTGCCACTAGTGCCAGTCTTTGGACCTTTTGATGGGCATTCAGATGCAACTTGACTTCATTCATGATTTGTGCTTGGCTTGAGGCTGCCTAGTTGGAGCTACATTAGAGGCCAATTCTGGCTGCTGCTTATGCCAGGTTTGGGATCACCTGATGGAAGGTACTCTGCAAGTTGAGACTGGTGGCCCCTTGTGTTGAGCTTGGGGCTACAATGTATGCCAAGGCTGGCCACTGCTTGTGTGAAGTTTGTTGATTTTTCACGTATATGGTATTAGCGGACCTTTGAGAAAGTCTGCAGTGCAAGCCTAAAGCAGACAGCACTCATGTGAGCCTTGCAGACCTTTGAGTGAAACTGCAGTATGAGATAATGCAGGCTGATTCTGTGGAGGAGCCACTGGAAGAGACTGGGGCTGGGTGAGGAAGTTGGATGGGGGGTAAGGGGCCTCAGAGAATCACCAGGACAGTGCAAATGGTGTTATCCAGGTTAATAGAGAGCACAGACTTGACACACACCTGGGCCAGACTGACTGGCTAAAAGTAAAGCTCCATAAAGGAACAATGGTGCCTGCCAGTGCTTCTGTCCCCAGAGAGAGTGGCTCCAACCCCTGCCTGTCTTGTCCTAACTCTAAAGTTAGTGAAGTTAGTTCCTCCCCATAGGTCCCTGGTGGTTTTTGAGCTGCTGCCCCTGACCTGATGCTTAGGGTGAGTTTGTGTGCTGGTCCTTTAAGGACAAAATGTGTGGGTCTCCCATAGCCTTTTGTCTCTCTGGGATGTAATCCCTGCTGATTTTCAGAGCCAGATGTTCTGGTGACTCCTCTTCCTGACACTGGGGCCTGGGTCTGGGGAGCCAGGTGTCAAGCTGGGCCTCACACTCCTCAGGGGACACCTCCACAGCTGAGCTGGCCCTTCCAGCTTTTAATTGCCACACATGGGTGTCAACCTGCCCTTCTAAGTCTCCACTCCTCCCACCAGTTGATGTGGCTTCTTCTTTATCTTTTTTTTTTAATCTTTATTGTTCAGATTATTACATTTGTTCCTCTTTTTTCCCCTCATAACTCCCCTCCTTTCAGCTCCCACCCCACCCTCCGCCCTCACTCCCCACCCACTGTGTTCATCCATAGGTGCATGATTTTTGTCCAGTCACTTCCCGCATCTCCCACACCCCTTTTCCCACCAAGAATAGTCAGTCCATTCCCTTTCTATGTCCCTGATTCTATTATAATCACCAGTTCATTCTGTACATCAGGCTATTTATTCACTTGATTCTTAGATTCATTTGTTGATAGATGCATATTTGTTGTTCATAATTTGTATCTTTACCTTTTTCTTCTTCTTCCTCTTCTTAAAGGATACCTTCAGCATTTCATATAATACTGGTTTGGTGGTGATGAACTCCTTTAGCTTTTCCTTATCTGTGAAGCTCTTTATCTGACCTTCAATTCTGAATGATAGCTTTGCTGGATAAAGTAATCTTGGTTGTAGGTTCTTGGTATTCAGCACTTTGAATATTTCTTGCCATTCCCTTCTGGCCTGCAAAGTTTCTGTTGAGAAATCAGCTAACAGTCGTATGGGTATTCCCTTGTAGGTAATTGAGCCTCTTTCTCTTGCTGCTTTTAAGATTTTCTCTTTGTCTTTTGCTCTTGGCATTTTAATGATGATGTGTCTTGGTGTGGTCCTCTTTGGATTCCTTTTGTTTGGGGTTCTCTGCGCTTCTTGGACCTGTAAGTCCATTTCTTTCTCCAGGTGGGGGAAGTTTTCTGCCATTATTTCTTGAAATAGGTTTTCAATATCTTGCTGTCTCTCATCTTCTGGCACTCCAATAATTCTGATATTAGACCGCTTAAAGCTGTCCCAGAGGCTCCTTACACTATCTTCACACTTTCGGATTCTTTTTTCATTTTGCTTTTCCAATTGGGTGTTTTTTGTCGAATCTTTGGTTTGATTCTTGTGCTCCTCTGGTCTGCTATTGGGTATAATATTCTTTATTTCAGTCCATGTATGCTTACTTTCTAATTTCTTTATCGTAGCATCGAGGGTCTCATTAGTTTTCATGAGGCTCTGCACAAATTTATGGCAAGCCCTCAAAATTGCGATTCTTAGCTCCATATCCTCCATTTCTGTCATGTTTTTTTGTCTCCGCATCTTATATGCTTTCTTGGTGCCCCTCCTTGTGGTCTCTGTGTGCAGTCTTGTTCTAGCCAAGCCTTAATTGTTGTAGTTAACACTAGAGGGATTTGACCACCAGGTCGACTGGCTGTAGGAATCAGCTGTGGAAAACGTCTGTCTTCTGGGGAGGGGTTATTCCAGCCTTTGCCTGAGGCGGTCGGCAAATGGTTGTGCACAGGGTTTGGGCGGGGCGGGCTCAACAGGGCGGGGGGAGGGAGCAGCTATGGCCGCTCTCAGTCCGTCCCCAGGGGCTCTGCCTCTCTGTCCCACCAACCGCTGCAAACCTCGGAGGGGCCGTAGCCAGACAGTCCCGCTTCTCCCGTTTGAGTCTGGGTCCCTAGAGACTCGCCCGGATCTGTAGCCCAGAGTCTGAGACTCGCTCCTGATTGAAAACGACAATAGCGCCCTCAGCCGCCAGCCCGCTTTGCGCGCGCACCCTCACCACCGCACCGCCGTACCTTTAAATTTTCCACACTGCGCCTCCGCTGAGCGTCGGAATGCTGTTGTTTTTGCTTGTAGTTGAAGAGTCTCTCCTCAGCCAGCCTTCCTGTGGTTCTGGTTGATGTCCGTTCCGACTTTTAGTTGTATTTTTGAAGTGGTTGTTTACGGCAGCAGTCTCCGGTGTTTACCTATGCTGCCATCTTCCCGGTCACCCATTCTCCTTCTTTATCTTCTTGTGGGAATTCTGTTCAGCTTGTATTCAAGTGATTCTCAGTGGTGGTTATTCTGTAATTTAGTTGTAATTTTAATGTGATCATTGGAGGCAGAGATCTCAGAGTGTCTCTATTCTGCCATGTTGACCAGAGTCCTAAACATTTTAAGTTTTTATATTGGTTGGTTTTGCTTGAGGGGGTCGAAATCTTAAGTAGTACAATGGTGTGTTGCCCTTCACAGATAAACAGTATGTATTAAAATTTTATATGGGAGGAGCCAATTACGAAGGAAAGAAGTTCTAAAAGGCTCATTAGAGGGACTACCATATAATGAAAAAAAGTTGAGAAATCCTGGACTAGGGTGGGCTGCACTGGGAGCAAAGTGAGAATGTTGAGGGGACCGGGAGTGGGAGTTCAAGCCTGAGTAAATGGCAGGTCCCATTCAGGGCAGGTGTAGAGAGTTAGGAATTCTGTTCTGTGTGTGGCACTGGAGCGCAGGCGAAGGACAGAGGAGAGTAACTCAATGTGATAGCTCCAGGGTTTAGCTATTAAGTTTAAATTAATTAAAATTAGATAAGATTACAATTTCAGTTTCCCAGTCTAACTAGCCACATTCCAGTTACCACAAGAGCCAAGTGGATTGCTTGTATTAGTTTTCTAGGACTGCTGTAACCAATTACCACAGACTGAATTCTCTCCATGTTCTGGAGGCCAGAATTCTGAAGTCAGGTGTTGGCAGGGCCATGCCCCCTCCAGAGGCCCTGGGGGAGAATCTTTTCATTGCCTCTTACATTCCTTTGCGTGTGGCTGCATCACTCCAACCTCTGTCTCCGTGGTCTCTTGGCCCCTCCTCTTTTTGTGTCTTTTCCTTTTTGTGTCTGTTTCAAAACTTCCCTGCTTCTCTTTTACAAAGGTACATGTGACTGCATTTAGGGCCCATCCAGAACTTAATCACATCTTTTGCCATATAAGGTAATATCCACAAGTTCTAAGGATTAGAAGATGGATACACCTTTGGGGCTACCATTCAACACACTACAGTGCTGTATCAACATAAGTATAGAACTTTTTTTTTCCTTGTAGGAAGTTCTTTTGCACAGTGTTGTAGTGCAAGGTATGTACAAAAGAGGGGTATGGAGTAAATGTGACAGGCTTAGTGACTGAAAGTCACCTCACCGGGTGATGTGATTATGAATTCCTGACTGGGAAGACCATGCTGGGCAGTCACACCCCAGGCCTATGGCTTCCATAATAAAAGGTTCATCTTTGTCTTCAGTAAGCCCTGCTCATTGTTCTGGTGAATCTAGGTGAACACACCTTGGAAATGCAGTGACCCTCTTTTCCAGATCCCTCAAGGGAGCACATGATCCTGCTGCCTAAATTCCATCCTCATTTACTGTAAATATTAAATATTTATCTTTCCATTTTAATTTTATCCAATCAGAGATATCCCCGCCTTGTTTTTCCCCCACTTCCTTAATCTACCAACAATGGGTTTCATGTAATCATCCCTCCTTTGATTCAAAATGCTTAATAACAACTGCAAAACTGAAATTCTCTGGAGCATTTTCTCAGTCCATTGAGATTTTGCTTTGGGGTATGTCCTCGGTTTGGCTCTAATAAACTCATAAATTTCTCTATAGTTTTGTATGTTCTGACATCAACAAAGGTTATGAACCAAGGGTCAAAACACGGGTTAAATGGTCAAAAATAACTTAGTAGATGGTGACTCTGTCACGAAGAATGCGGCAGTATATATAAATGGCAAAGGAGTAGAGTTTTTCAAATTGTGATTTAAAAAAAATAAGATAAAATTACCCATGTTAATAATTTTAAGTGTACAATATAGCAGTGTGACTGCACATCATGGTGCATTTGATCCCTAAAACGTATAACCATTGAACAATTCTCCTTTTCCCCTCTCCCCAGCCCCTGGAACCACCATTCTACTTTCTGTTTCTGAGTTAGAGTATGTTAAATACCTCATATATGGGGAATCATGCAGTATTTGTATTTTCTAACTAATCTCACTTAGCATAATGCCCTCAAGGGTCATCCATGTTGTTACATATGCCAGGATTTACTTATTTTTACTTATTTCATATATATGTATATGTATATGTATATGTATATGTATATGTATATGTATATATGAAATATTATATATATATTCTCATTTTGATTGTCAATTCATCTCTCAATAAATATTTAGGTTGCTTCCAAAAAGAAGTAGGGTTTTTGCAGTTGCTGCAATATCCCGGCCTGAAAACAGCAGTGGGCGAACAGGTAGAATTCTGACCCTCGCACTCAGTACATGACGACAGCCCGTTTATATTCCCAGCACAAGATTCGTGACTGTGCATGGTGACTGCACAGGCCCCTGACTCTCTAGGCGCTGGATGAGGGGTGTAGCGTGTTAGAGCATTCTCCTCCCAGATGGAGGAATCACTCAAAGTAGGTGCATGGGTCACTCCTAGAGGCGGTGGCGGTCTGGTCAGCGTCCAGCATGGAGGTGCCTTCTCAGAGAGGTTGAGGGCGGGTAGGGAAGAGGCTCAGTCCCAGCAAGACATCATCAGTGGGGTTTGGTGGGTGAGCATCAGAGACCCCCCACAAACAGGGACCCCACCTCCTCTGAGCTTCCATTCTCTGAACTGTAGAAATAGCCAGGCAAACTTTCTGCAGTCACATGAGCCCTGCCTGAGGCATCTCATTGGCCAGAACAGGAGGCGGGACGATGGGGATGGACCAATAGGAAGTGCTGGCCCCT
>NW_005879938.1:0-6661 GCF_000147115.1 Myotis lucifugus | reverse complement strand
ACTATATTAATGTCCCTGTAGCCAGGCAACCTGCCTCTTTCAAGAACTGTCCTCCATCCCCAGCTTTGCCTCCTGTATTCAGAATGCTCTGTGGGCAAGGATGAGGAGCTGGGGCGAGCCGTGGGCAAACTACGGCCTGCGGGACGGATCCGGCCCGTTTGAAATGAATAAAACTAAAAAAAAAAAGACCGTACCCTTTTATGTAATGATGTTTACTTTGAATTTATATTAGTTCATACAAACACTCCATCCATGCTTTTGTTCCGGCCCTCCAGTCCAGTTTAAGAACCCATTGTGGCCCTCGAATCAAAAAGTTTGCCCACCCCTGAGCTAGGGCAACAGTGGGAGAGACCCATCTACCTGGGTCTGCCCTATCCCAGTCCCCAGGTAATCTGGATAGCAAGAGTCTCACCCAGCTTTCACCCTATCAGCAGACTAAAAACAAACCTTGTAACCCAACAGCCACCAGCACCATTTTGTGGCCCTCCGTCTAGGAGGACCAGGTATGCCAGAATAGACAGCTGATCAAGAGCAAAGTTAGCTCAAGGATCAACAAGTATGGTGTGGAATCTCCTTGCCTCTTTGTTACTGACAATATCACCTTGTTCATGTCACCAGTTACTTTGAGTCTCAGGTTCTTATCTATAAGTTTATACTTAAATGAGTTCATACTTAGCACTTGTTGAATGGTAACTATTATCTTCTACCAAAATGCTTAGATAGGCTTGTCAAGATTCGATTAGACCCAGTCATACTTTTATTAGTTAACTGTGTCCTCCATCCTAAATCCTGCCCCGGGTGATTTGCGTAGAAGGATCCTACCTCTTCTTCACTGAGAGACTTCTTAGAGAATATTGATATCCAGGCCACATCCCATGTCAACTAAAAGTGACTGTCTCCAAGTGAGGTGAAATTCTTCAGAGTTCCCCACCTGCTTCAGATGCATTAGTTGGAGCAAGGACCACTTGGTTTCAAGTGATTCTACTTGACTGAAACTAAGCTGAATATTATAGAAACTGTAATTTGTCTAGAGGAAGTTAGTCTGGTGAAACGCTGAAAATGTTCTATGAGAAGTGGTTGGAAAAGTAAATGTGTTTAACCTTGGGGAGGGGGATGGTAGGTAGTAGAAAGCTGACAGGGAGACGAGGGAGGGAACAAACTTCCTTCAAATATTTGAAGGGGCCTGAAATAACTGCTATTTTATATGAAATGATTAATCATTATCTTTGTATTGCTCTCTGAGATGTAGAAATTACAGTATGCAGATTTAATCTCAAGAAAACTTCTAGTAATTTCCCCAAAGAGAAAGACTCTAAAACATAATGAGTTTATAATCGCTAGAAATGCTCAAGTGAGGCCAGACGATTACCTTCAGGAGATTACACTGATGATCTCAAAGTTGCTTCTAGTCTTTAAGATTTTATGAATTTGGATTAAGTACTTTCTATTTATTCCCTTTTAGAATAGGACTTTCCCCTCCCATGCACCATGGTGAAAGGCATACTTTCAAATGAAGCAGAGCGGTCTCAAAAACCACTTGAAATAATTGAGTAAAGCATAGAACCAAAGTAAACAATATTTCTTTCACTTAACTTGACTGTAGTACTCAGAGATAAATAAGTAAGTCGAACTTATCACTATTTCTGGGCATTATACTTGGAGATTTTATGGACACACATGGCTAAGTCCTGTGCAATCTTGCCTTTGTAAGCTAATTCCCATGTCACACACTCACCAGATAGCATCTTTCTATTGGGAAGCTCACACAAAGCAGACAAATGCAGGGTCAAAACCCTAAAATCACAAGAAGTTCTTTAGAGAGGAGGGATTAGGGAGTCTCTGGCAGATGTCATTCATTTCTCAGAAAAAGCTTTGGTTCTGGCTCTTCTCCCAATGGAAATACAGCAAATGCTTTTTGTTACTTATTATTGTGCAGAAAAAAAATACTGGATATCCAGTATGGTTCCTACCAAACCAAGGTGTCCAACATGGTATGCTGGATGCCATAATGGAATGTCTTTAATGAGTCCCCTTTGGGAGTCACTTTTTCTCTGGGGCACATTTTGGTACCTATCTCTGTAGGAAGGAGCAGTTGTTCCCATCATCTGCTGATCAGGATTTATTCCTCTTTAACCAGAGAAAATAAAAAACTTCCAAAATAAACAACAATCACTTCCCAAGCTTGATGTTGGGATGCAAAGCAATTATTTGTAGTTTCAAGAAAAGACTTCAGCCGAAACCGGTTTGGCTCAGTGGATAGAGCGTCGGCCTGCGGACTCAAGGGTCCCGGGTTCGATTCCGGTCAAGGGCATGTACCTGGGTTGCGGGCACATCCCCAGTAGGAGATGTGCAGGAGGCAGCTGATCGATGTTTCTAACTCTCTATCTCTCTCCCTTCCTCTCTGTAAAAAATCAATAAAATATATTTAAAAAAAAAAAAAAAAAAAAAGAAAAGACTTCAAAAGCATCAAAAATGAAATGCACTGAGTTTCTTCCTGTGCATTTCACTTCAAACTTGGAGGAAAAGATAAACATGAAATGTATTTCCTCTCCTTTTTATGCCTAGCTTTACTTATTCACGGGGCTTAATTTTGATGAATGGATTAAATTTCTCTCCCAGTTCTACCTTGTCTATTTTTCTTTGCTTGGAGCTTACTTCAGTCAAAGAGTTTAGAGATGTAGGCTCTGATTGTCCTCAGCATTTGAACAAATTACATTAGATGCTTATGAATAGTCAAGGAAAACACAAAAACCTGCCTTTTCACTTTGCTCATTTGCTGCTCTCTCATCCATCCTGGTATGTGTATATCAGTCTGCTTTTTCTCCTTTTTGCAGAAATTTCATAAGCCCTACTTATTGTGATAAACATCTATGGAAACTTATCTTTATAAGAAAAGAAACACGAAACACGTCAGACTTCTATTATTAAATATAACAGATTTAAATACCATTATAAAGAAGACAATGGTACAAACACACCATTTGATAGAGATAATGGTATGGATGTACCTAAAATAAATCCTCATTCTTGAAAAAAGTAAATCTCTCACCAAAATTGCAGTCTAAACTCTTGTTACAGATGGTTGGTGTACAGAGAGCTGATCACAGGCCTGTCTATATTCGGTGAATGAAGCATATAATGTACTCTCTGGGGAAGAAGTAAACTCCAAAAGATTCCCACATAGAAAACTTTTCGTTTCCAATCTTTCTTTGCAATCCTGAGGGTACCTTTAATTCATACAGAAAATAAACAAGAGACTCTTCAAAAACCGAACGTTTAATTATGCTACTTGAATACACAGAATCTGTAATCCATATTCAGTTCAAAATGGCCATCCGTTACTGATATCCCTTCCACTTTTCTGATAAAACAGCTATAAAAGTATTGAAAGAAGTGAAATTCATAACACTGGAGGGGGGGGACTTAAAAACTAGAAAAGCTAAAAAAATCTATGGAGTGAATTTGGATTAATTATTGATGATTAACACACTTTGTGGCAGAAAACATCATGTCCCCTTTTATCTGGGTAGATTTAATTCCTGTATATAATTCAAAAGAATTCAAAAGGGAGGAGGTTTTTAAAAAAATAAAAAGCTTATTCCTATGCTCAGATTTAAAACCTCAAAGCAGTACACTCTTGAGATTACATATTTTCACACACTTTGCTGGATCAGACTGTCAAGAGCTGGGATTAACAGAGGAAAGTTTTTACTGTGTCTGTTGGCAAACACTGGGTCTGCAGACATCGGCCCTTATTCCCAGATGAGTAAGCAAGAAAACAGCAAAAACAAAAGGCAAGATCCTTATGAAAATATACATTAGGACAATGAGAGAAATCCCATCCTGAAAACTTGGAAGATTATTATGGGTATTTGTTTAGTTTGACACTCAAAGATCTACCCCTCTTCCTAACACCTCCCCTTTATATTTAATGAATGGCTACTTTCCTAGTAGAGATGTAGTTGGGGACCTACACATCCCGAGCCAAGAGACAGTTATCTGATTCAATGAAGATAAATTGGATATTCTTGCCTGATATTTTGATCTTCAAGGGGTGTTAGGGTTTCCATCCCAGCCATCAGTGGATGGCTCCTGACATCAGCCTGTTATTGTGATTCCTTCCAGTCCCAAGGCTTGTGTGAGCCACTTACCTGCACTGAATGTATTTATTTTCCCTTCACTTAGCAAGAATCTATTTCTGTTGAGTGCACCAAAAGAACCCATCTGACACAAAGAGCACTCTGAGAATCATTTCTGAGGGCAACCAGAATCAAATGTTATTAGTTTTTTGTTGTTGTTGTTTTTTACAGGCATGTAAAGTAACTTTCATACATTGCTTGGTGGGATTCTAAATCGCTGCAACAGCCTTAAAACAATCTTTAGCACTTTCTCATACAGTTAACATTGTTCTGTGACTCATGAGTCCCTCCTAAGTAACGACCCAAGAGAAACAAAAACTCATGTCCTCAAAAAGACTTGTATAAGAATGTTTACAGCAGCTTCTTTTTTTTCTTTGTAATAGCAAAAAACTGGAAACAACCCAAATGTCTATCACTAGGAGATTGTATACGCACTTTGTGGTACCGTCATATAAAGGAATACCACTCAGCAACAAAAAGCAGCAAACTACTGACGCACACCACAATATGGATGATTCGTGAAAACATTAAGCAAAAGCCCTAACAGAATGAATACTTACTGCATGATTCTACTTATGTGAAGTTCAAAAAAACAAAACTAAACTATTATTTTCAGTTCAAATATAATTACAAAGTTTCCCTCATAAAATTCAAGCTGAAAAGTGCCACCATATGTTATTTCATTACATTTCCCCTGTTAATTTAAAACCAACTGAACACCTGATTCCAACACAGAATCGAAGGGAGGGCTTACTGAGCAGGGTCCCATGTTTGGTTTAATGCTTGGCTGTTACTATCTTGAAATTCTTCATTTTGCACAAGGCCCTGAGCATTATGTAAGATGAGAACTCAAAGACAGAAATGCTTTCCCCCAAGAATGCATTTTAAGAAAGTTCAGACCCTGACATCTCAGGAAAAGATTCATTTGTTTGATTTCAAAGGAAGTTCCCTGCTAGTATCTTGTCTGCTACATGGAGAAGGCAAGAAAGGTGGCAGAAAATGAATGGATAATTCCCTTTTCACTTTTGAAAAATAGATAATTCAGTTCTGTTTCTGGTAAAAACCGTCAGGAACAGTCAGCTTGATTAGGTAAGATGGACTTTTCTTCCTCCTCTCTAAATGATTTCCCTAATAAGCTGATGGAGGACAAGTAGGGAACATGATCCTGCTGTGAGGAGGAGGGAAGGAGGCTGTCCTTTTATTTAGCAAGGCTTTGGAGTATGTATAGTGATGCAGTCGGTTACACATGGACAATATTATATCATCCTCATAACTGAGTTTTTATGTACTAAATATCCAAAGTGCTGAGCCATTATCTCAATTTTAACACATTGGGGGCAGAGCACGAGCATTCTCGTGTTTTCATATTATACAGTGTTTTACATAAATGTTAAAGGCACGCCTTAAAATTAAATACCCATTGCATTTTGCAGTTATTTATTACGTGTTCTTACAAGCTAATATATTTTTAAAGTATGATACTTTGTAAAACATTTTTTGTACTCATTCAATAGAAACTTATCTAGCCACTGGGTAAAGCTAGCAATAAAACTACTGGTGCACAATGTAGTAATAGACTAAGACAGGAATCCTAAAATCATGATCACAGAGCCATCCTTGGACATTTAGTTAGGATTGTAGAGGAGCAAGTCATGGGGCATCAAAGGAGATGTTATGTAAGATCAGCAGAGTGAGGATAGGTTAAAATAGTAATAGTAATAATCCATCCATCCTCCCCATTCCTTATCCTGCCCTTTTTAACATACTTTATTACATAACCTCCAAAAAGGCAGGAATCTTTATTCACTCAAGTGTCCTGAGCTCCTAGAACAATGCTTGTCACATAGTTGGTGCTCAATAAAACATTGGTTGAATGAGTGACCTGGGAGGATTTTCAATCGTACTTGCCTCACAAACCATAAAAATGTTCCTGCTGGGTGAAGCAGCTGCAAAGCAAAAGCTTAGCAAGGAAAACCAGGCTGTAACAGGAAGAGAGTAGTGACTGAGAATTATACTATAAAACCCCAACGAGTTTGAGCTAGGTTAGAAGATGAGAAGGATGACAGGAATTCCAGGAACCTTCTCTGATATTCATCATCTGTGCTCCCAAGCTCTTTTTAAAATGTTGAAACCTAAAACATGTAACCACAAAGCCTGCTTTCCACTTACAGTTAACTGGCATGGGTCATTAGTTACAGTAAAACTATCTTCTAAAAGCCAACTACTTCTAAGCTAACAGGTTAGCTAATGGTGCTTAATCCTTGCTGAATGCCTCAAGCTTATGTATGGCTTTGTTGGCTTATTTGTGACTACTCCTCACATTCGGGTCCCAATTACCTCTGAAGTGCTTCCTGTCATCCTTTCCAGGGCTGAGGGCTCTTAATAGATCTCAGCCTGAGCCATTCTCTGTCCTCCTCCAATTCCCCTCCCTCCCCCCACCCACCCCATCACCACCCTTTCTCACTGTCTGGCCTGAATTTAGTCACAGAATGCACTTGTCCCACTATTCATGCTCAGAACCT
>NW_005879937.1:0-6661 GCF_000147115.1 Myotis lucifugus | reverse complement strand
GCTGGCGTTCGTTGTTGCCAGGTATAAAACATTACATTTCCCAGCAGTCTTCATCAATAGATGTGATCATGTGACTAAGTGTTTTGAAGACCCTCAGAAGAAGCTGCAGAATTAGAATGCCTTTGTTTTACTCTTCATCTCTTTTTTCTTTCTGTATGTTTATAGAGCAATCGCACAACGTACTTTCTGAACCTCAAATCAGGATTATGCATTGTGCCATGTTACAACATTTTAGCACAGGGAGTTTAAATAACCTACAGAGTGCTAACAAATGCACAAAGCTACAGCTCCTATTGACCCCCTTACTTAGCTAATATGGTTTCACTTAGGATTATGTTACACAGGCTGTCTAAGCTATAGGCCCATTTTACAAAGAAAATTGTACATATTTTTTTTAAATATCTTTTTTTTAAAAAAATATATTTTATTTATTTTTTACAGAGAGGAAGGGAGAGAGATAGAGAGTTAGAAACATCAATGAGAGAGAAACATCGATCAGCTGCCTCTTGCACATCTCCTACTGGGGATGTGCCCACAACCCAGGTACATGCCCTTGACCGGAATCGAACCTGGGACCTTACAGTCCGCAGGCCGACGCTCTATCCACTGAGCAAACCGGTTTCGGCAAATTGTACATATTTTAAATCTACTACCGAGAGTGGCACATTTTACTGGACCATTCAAAAATTTAAATCTGACACAATCGCGGTGAATGAGATGCAGTCTTTAAAAAAATTCCAGCAAACCCTAAAGTCTGCTAGTAAAGATGTTTAGATCTTTTCTCACCTTCACCCCACCAAAAAATGTGTTAATTGGGTGACAGGGTCAAACATTGCAAAGAAAACCAGATGGAAAAAATAATGGTATGACCATTTGACCTAAAAGAAGGTTATTGAATATATAGTCAGCAAAATAGCATGTGAAGTTTCAGTATTTAAGTTTAAGTCATCTTTGAACTGGAGAGTTAAAAACAAAAGAAAGGTCATCTGAACTCATGGCATTTATTTACTCAGTTTTTCCTTCAAAACCAGCAGACTTATGATCCTGTATGCTAATGACACAATCTTAGATGTAACTATAAAGGCCACATTTCAAAGGCTAAGATAAAGTTGGAGGCAGGTTTTTGATAAAAATTTTTTTTCTCTACTTTTTTTTCAAAGATTTTTATTTTATTTTATTTTATTTTATTTTATTTTATTTTATTTATTTTAGAGAGGAAGAGAGAGGGAGAGAGAAACATCAATGTGAGAGCATTAATCAGTTGCCCTCTGCACTGGGATCGAGTCAGTGACCTGGGCATGTGCCCTGACCAGGAATCAGACTGGCAACCTTTCTGTGCATGGGATAATGTCCAACCAACCTAGCCCCACCTGCAAGGACTTTCTCTTTATTTTGTAATGATGGCTTACTCTTACAACTGTTTTAGAACAAGTACAATACAATTTGCCAGCATTACATTTCCAGAACTGTTCTTTTTACTTGACTTCCTGTTTCATTATTGAAAAATAGGTGCTGCTTGGCTCTTTACATTTCTGCCCCTTAATATTAATGATGGTGGGAGAAACCAAGATGATGGCATAGGTGAACACCGGAAATTGCTGCCTCCGACAACAACTTCAAAAATACAACGAAAAGACAAAACGGACATCATCCAGAACTACAGGAAGGCTGGCTGAGTGGAAATTCTACAACTAGAAGGAAAGAGAAAACCACACTGAGACCCAGAGGAGCTGCAGAAGTAAAGTGCAAAGGTACAGAGGCTTGAGCGGGTGCACACAGAAAGGGGCGGCACCTGAGGACGTGGCTGTCTTTTTGAATCGGAGGGATTCAAGCTCCCGACTGCTCTGAACTCCAGTTCCGGGAAGTCTCTGGGGATCCAGGACTCATACGGGGAGAAACTGGACTGTCTGGCAGCAGGCAGAACTCAGAACTCGAGGGCGGCTTTCCCTCAGAGGTGCTTGCAACAATTACCAGGACACTGAGACCCGCGGCCCCTTAGGGCAGGCCTGAGGAGCAGCCATAGCTGCTTGCTCCGCCCTGTTGCTTCTGAGACCCCGCCCCACCCAGGCTGCAGCAGAAGCTTTTGCATATGAATGGCCTGGCCCTTTGAAATCTGAAAAGTACCTAACAAACTGCAGCTGGGCCAGACAGACCCAGAACTTCCAAGAGAAGACCCAAGGCCCCACAGCAGCTTGCATTGCTTCACAGCTGGGCCTCATCTGGGCACCTCCAAACCCCCCAAAAAAGGAAGGGGAATCTGCAGATCTCTTCGTAGCTCCTGCTGGGTAACCTCAGGCAGAGGCTAAATTAGCACCTCCTTAGATCCAAGAGCCAGTGTACCCAGTGGTCAGAGTGGGACCATCCAGATTACAACTCCTCAGATCCATAAGGAACACACTCAGGGGGCAGACTCAGTGAGCACCAAAGCCCTACTGAAGCAAGTCTTGCCCCAGAAGGGTGTCTTCAGCACAGCAGTTCTCCCACTGCAGACACTGCTGATTCTCACAGCCAATTGGCCTGGAGGTCAATTCCTCCCAGTGATAACTACAACAATCAAGGCTTAACTACAACAAGACTGTGCACACAGCCCACAAAGGGGTGCACCAAGAGTGTCCACCTCAGGTAATTGGGGAGACCGAGCCACTGGGCCCTATAGGACACCTAGCACACAAAGCCACTCTACCAACACAGGGAAGCATAAAAAATGCGGAGACAAAGAAACAGGTCACAAATGGCAGAACTGGAGGAAAGCAAGTGACTGGATATTGAGTTCAAAACCACGTTTATAAGATTTTTCAAGAATTTTATGGAAACCGCCAATAAATTTAGTGAGACCCTGGAAGATATGAAAAAAGACCAACTAGAAATTAAGCATACACTGACTGAAATAAAGAATAATATACAGAGACCCAACAGCAGACAAGAGGATCCCAAGAATCAAGTCAAAGATTTGAAATATGAAGAAACAAAAAATACCCAACCGGAAAAGTAAAAAGAAAAAAGAATCCAAAAATATGAAGATAGTGTAAGGAGCCTCTGGGACAACTTCAAGCATACCAACATCAGAATTATAGGGGTGCCAGAAGAAGAGAGAGGGCAAGATATTGAAAACCTATTTGAAGAAATAATGACAGAAAACTTCCCCTACCTGGTGAAAGAAATAGACTTCCAAGTCCAGGAAGTGAAGAGAACCCCAAACAAAAGGAATCCAAAGAGGACAACACCAAGACACATCATAATTAAAATGCCAAGAGCAAAAGACAAAAAAGAGAATCTTAAAAGCAGCAAGAGAAAGACAGTCAGTTACCTACAAGGGAGTACCCATATGACTGTCAGCTGATTTCTCAACAGAAACTATGCAGGCCAGAAGAGAGTGGCAAGAAATATTCAAAGTGATGAATAGCAAGAACCTACAACCAAGACTACTTTATCCAGCAAAGCTATCATTCAGAAGTGAAGGTCAGATTAAGAGCTTCACAGATAAGAAAAAGCTAAAGGAGTTCATCACCACCAAACCAGCATTATATGAAATGCTGAAAGGTATTCTTTAAGAAGAAGAAGAAGAAAAAGGTAAAGATAAAAATTATGAACAACAAATACACATCTATCAACAAGTGAATCTAAAAATCAAGCAAATAAATAATCTGATGAACAGTATGAACTGGTGATTATAATAGAATCAGGGACATAGAAAGGGAATGGACTGACTATTCTTAGGGGGAAAAGGGTATGGGGAATGTGGGAAGAGATTGGACAATAATCGTGCACCTATTGATGAGGACAGTGGGTGGGAAATGAGGGCAGAGGGTGGGGTGGGAACTGGGTGGAGGGGAGTTATGGTGGGAAAAAAGAGGAACCAATGTAATAATCTGAACAATAAAGATTTAATTAAAAAAATTAATGATGGTAATAATCAGGTAGTGACAGTATACTCAATGGGTTATAGCTATTTCCTTTTCAGATAAATGCTACCACAACTGTTTTGGTCTTCCTCATTTTGCAAAACATGGAAGCATCCTATGTAATAAAGAAGTAATATGCAAATTAACCCCCACACAGTAATGCCATCACAAGATGGTGGCACGCACAGCAGGGGCGGGGCAGTGGGGGTGGGGCCAGTGGCTGCTCCACAAGGCTTCCGCCAGGGTTCCTGCAGCCCCGTGGGGGTGTGGGGATCCCAGCGTCTGCTTCACGCGGCTTCTGCCGGGGTTTCTGTGGCCCCGCATGTGCCGCTGCGCACGGCCCAGAGGCGGGGCATCGGGGCAGCACTCCAGGACTCTGGGCCATCCTGTGGCACACTGGCCACATGGGGCGGGACTCTGGGACTCAGGGCGGTCCCATGGCTCGGGGGTGGGGGAGGGAAGGGGTCCTGGTTCTCATGCGATTTCATGCGACAGGTCACTAGTAATTAAATGATTTAACAAATGCTCATGGCTGGGAGCGCAGCTGGGGGCAGCAGGTACAGCAGGGCTGGGATGAGCAGTAGTAGCTTGGTGCCTGGTCCCAGCTCAGGCTCCTCCCTGACCACCTGCTGCTTGGGCACTGCTAAATCCCTCGGGGGATGTCGGTCTGCCAGTTTCAGCCTAATCCCCCAGGCCTTCAGGGATCGGGCTGAAACCAGCAGTCCGACATCCCCCGAGGGGTCCCAGATTGCAGAGAGGGCACTGGCCAGGCTGAGGAACCCCCCCTGTGCACGAATCTGTGCACCAGGCCTCTAGAAATTAAATAACTTAACAAATGTTAAAATAGCAATGATCATCAACAAAATAAAGAGACAAGTTACAAAATGGGTTAAAATATTTACAAGTCATATATCTAATAAAGGGTTAATATCCAAAATTTATAAAGAATTCATATAATTCAATAGAAAATAATGAATTAAAAAATGGGCAAAGGGTATGGATATCTGAAAAGGTGCTCAACATCACTAATCATCAGAAAAACACAAATCAAAACATAATGACATTACATCATACTTGTTCAATGACTATCATCAAAAAGACAAAAGATAAATGCTGGTGAAGATGTGAAGAAAGGGAATCCTGTGCACTGTTAGTGGGATTGAAAATTGGTATGGCCATTATGGAAAACAGTATGGAGGTTCCTCAAAAAATTTAAATAGAAGTACAATATGATCCAGCAATTCCACTTCTGGGCAGATATACAAAGGAAATGAAATCACTATGTTGAAGAGATACCTGCTCAGTCCATGTTCACTGCAACATTATTTACAATAACCAAGACATGGAAACAACCAAGTATCTATCAACAGATGAATGGATAAAGAAAATGTGGTATATAAATGCAGTAGAATACTATTTAGCGATAAAAAGGATGCCAATCCTGTCATCTGCAACAACATGAATAAAACGAGGGAATTATTCTAAGTTAAATATGTCAGACATTCATACTCACACACAGTACAGATTAATACTACATCTGTCCAGGTGCCACTATCTAAAAGGACAGGGAGAACATACAGAAAAACAATGAAGTCCTGATGCTAATCAACATTTGAAAAAATATTCAACCAAGCCACTATTTAATAAACTTAAAACATCTATTAGAAAAGACTAAGTAATATATGAAACTCAAACCTACTCATGAGCCAGGAGACTGGCACTGGCATAAACACTGGTAGGATTACAGGTCAAGAGTCTTAGGTACTCATGGTTCCCAGCACATTCCACACTTCTGAGAGTCTATACATTGTTGGAAAAAATGTATTGCCAACAATAGGAAAGTTTATGCAGGACAATACTGATGATATAGTATTTTAGTGAAAAAATAAAGACACTCTACCATCTACAGTATTATCTTCAGTATACAGATGGCAGCCATAGGTAGAAAAAAGAAGAAAATATCAAATGCAAAATGTTCACAGTAATTCTCTCTGGGCACTGAGTTGATGGCTAATTTTTATTTTTTCCCTGTGTCTTCTAATAAATATACTCCCTTGGAGCTGATGTGTCTACAGAGTTTATAATTTTTTATTTAAAGAAGAGTTACTTTAAATTTTTAATATTGGAAATTTCTAAAATAATCACAGAAAAAATACATTTCAAAAAGCTATCATTTTGGTTACCTGGGAATTTAGTGGGGGGTGGGATAAAAGAACACTAACTTAGAGGAACTGATTGATGTGCATTAAGTCTATACTCTTTAAAACTTGGTTTCAGGCCATGGATTCAAGTATCTGGTGGATAGTCTTGCTCCTATGCCCGTAATGTTAATAAGGCTTATCTCTCTTCATACAACAAAAATATAATGTATATTTTAAATATTTCACTATCTTCTAATAGCAACACAGTAATGAGACATAATATATTTAAGGCCCAAATAATAGAGCTCAAAGTTTAAAAATCTGTAATATTATAAAATTATATATACATAGTTTTTTTTTATAATAAACAATATTTATTAGTATTCACTTGGTGTCTATTATAAAAAATCAATTTCCTTCTTTGGGGCCTTACTTTGAAAAACCAAACTTTAGGCAAAAAAACACAAAACCCTTCATGGATTACTGCCAAGCTTAATGAGGAAAGTAGTGTAAGAAAGGTACCTTCTAAAGAAATGATTACTCAAACAGAAAGAATAGAGAAGCCCAGAAAGCATGCAAAGAGCCAAACTAGAAATGAGAATCAAATTAAGGGCCTTG
>NW_005879936.1:0-6662 GCF_000147115.1 Myotis lucifugus | reverse complement strand
AGGAAATGGCTGCAGGTGGGTGGGGGCAGTCACACCCATGGCCGGGGTGAGAGGAAAAGGACACAGATGGACCAGCCACGGGGGCGGGGATGACAGGATGACAGGATGCGGCAGAGGGCTCAGCACTTCCTTTGCACGGAGGATGGACTTGACGGTTTTAATCCTCTGTCCCCGGTGCAGGACCCTCCTTTCTGCCCCCAACCACCTGGGCCCAGCACCCAGAGGACACTCACAAAATGTGTGTTGGTTCACTGTGGGCATGAATGAATGAATGAATGAATGAATGCTTTTATCAGCCATTCCTGACCTGTCCAACAGTCAAGAAGAGTGGCCAGTCCAGGGGATTTTGACATAAAAGTGCAGAGCAAAAGCTTCCTTGCCGTTTCAAGGAGAATATTAACAATAACAATGGCCATTATTATAGCTGGCATTACTGAGCAATCACTACATGGCCGGTGCTCAATAGCTCTGCATCGCTCCCCTGTTATCTGAATGACCCCTTGCCACTCTCTACGAAGGTGC
This sequence comes from Myotis lucifugus, assembly GCF_000147115.1. Lineage (NCBI taxonomy): Eukaryota > Metazoa > Chordata > Mammalia > Chiroptera > Vespertilionidae > Myotis > Myotis lucifugus. Next base: position 6,140 of record NW_005879936.1, on the reverse strand, counting down.
TGACAGCTTCATTTTACAGATGAGAAAACTGAGGCTCAAGAAGAAGAGCCTTGCTCCTGGTCACCCAGCAAGCCGGTGACAGAGTTGAGATTCCAATCACAGCCTTTCCGGTCTGTAAACCCTGCTCTTCGATGCACATGCTCAGGCTGATGGCAAGATGTCTTATCACTCACCCATCCAGCCCTTCATTGACCCATTCCTTCCTGCCACAGCAATGACTAGAACCCGCCCTGGGCTGGGCACTAGCAACCACAATGCATGAGAGCAGCACCGTCCCCGCTGCCACGGGACTCCTCACCAGGAGGGCAGCGCTCCACCAAATAATCAATTCCTCCTGGAAAGGGCTGGGAAGGACAGAGCTGGAGGGCACCGCTAGCATAGGCAGGGGCCCGGCCGGTCTGGGGACCTGAGAAAAGGCTTAGTGTGCAGACCGCATGGTGGGAGGCAGGCGCCGCCGGCAGGGGGCCATGGACAGGAGGCAGACAGCCAAGGACTGCAGAATGAATGAAAGCAAATAAGTCAGTGCAGCCGGCGTGGCTCAGTGGCTGAGCATTGATCTATGAACCAGGAGGTCACGGTTCGATTCCCGGTCAGGGCACATGCCCGGGTTGCGGGCTCGATCCCCAATGTGGGGCGTGCAGGAGGCAGCCGATCAAAGATTTTCTCTCATCCTTGATGTTTCTATCTTTCTCTCCCTTCCTCTCTGAAATCAATAAAAATATATTTTAAAAAGAAAAGAAAAAAGTCACAATCCGGATCTGAGCAGGCCCTGCTCACCGAGGCCTCTCCCTCCACAGGCACCTTGCGAGGATGATTTTTTAAAGCTTTACAGTAAGAGGGAGGCACAGGTGCCCTCGGCAGCCCATTACTAGTCTAATTGGAGAGAGCGGCTCTCCCAGCTGCGGAGAGGCAGAGCCAGGGCCTGTCTGATGTGGGGTCTCAGCTCCTGACCCTGAACCCAGTGTCTGCAGAAGGGACCCTCCTGCTCAGTGGCTGGGTCTGAGCTGGACGCGCAAGGGACATGGTGCCCACTGGAGGTCACGTTCCTCCTCCCTGTGTCACCCTCCAGCTCTCCTTGGGCCGGAAAGGGCTTTGGATCCTGAGGGAATATCTAGGAAGGGAACATGTCTGAGCTCTAATCGGCTGGAGCTGCATTAGGAGGAGCAAAAACGCCCACAAAGACGTCTTCCGACCAGCATCTGAGAGCCTGAGCGGGGCAAGGTGGGCCCGGCCTCCTGCGTCGGGGGAGGGGGGAGCAGAGGCTGCCATGCTCCATGGAGGCAGCAGCGGGGCGGGGATGCAAGGCCCCGGATGTCACCCTCTTCTCCTTGTGGGCCCCAAGCCCCGAAGACAAGGCTGCTTTCCTGATTTCTCTCTGAAGGCAGAGCGGGGCCCTGAGATCCTCCTTAGCCCGGGGTGTGGGCCCTGAGAGGCTGGGCTGGGGGTTGCGTCTCCCCGTGCTTCCCCTTATCACCTACAGCAGTGATGGCGAACCTATGACACGCTTGTCAGAGGTGACAGGTGAACTCATTTTTTTGGTTGATTTTTCTTTGTTAAATGGTATTTAAATATATAAAATAAATATCAAAAATATAAGTCTTTGTTTTACTATGGTTGCAAATATCAAAAAATTTCTATATGTGACACGGCACCAGAGTTAAGTTCGGGTTTTTCAAAATGCTGACACGCCGAGCTCAAAAGGTTCGCCATCACTGGCCTACAGGATGCAGGGCATGGGATGGGGGCCCCCACGAAGCAGCCAGGTAGCCCCACGCTTGGGCCTCAGCTGGTCCCTGCATCCCTTGGGAAAGTGTAAGGGACTCACTCACCTGTGGTACCAACGATAGCAGCGCCCTGGGCTGAGCGCCTCCCCAGAGGAAGTCCCTGAAGGCTTCATGGCGGAGGTGCTGGCTCTTGCCTGGTATGCATCCTGCCGTCTCCCCTTTAGTAACAGAACTAAACTCCCCTCCTGAGTTTTAATAAGGCGCACCTCTGCTAGGCTAAATACTACATTTCCCAGTCTCCCTTGCAGCTAGCATGGCCATGTGATCAGTTCTGACCAATGGAACACAAGAGAGGCGACCCATGCATTTTCCAGTTTGCCATGGAAAGGAAGCACTGGTTTCCACCTCCTTGGTCCCCCAAAGCACATGGGAAGAATGGGCAGGGGGAGGTGGTGTCCATCCACCTTGTGGATGGAGGCAATCCCTCACAGGATGGGAAAGACACAAGGAGCCCAGGCCCTGGATTGGCTCCCAAAGCAGAGCCCCCTAAACTGAAACATGAAGGCAACCGGCCAGCCCCTCTCTCTCTAACTGCTGTTCCTTGGGTTCTGCTGGAGAAGCTGGGCTGTGTCCTAAGGAGACACTGGGCTCCAACAGGGAAGTCCGCGGTTAGCTCGGAAATGGTGAAGTCAAGGCCTGAACCCAGGTCTGGGAGCAGTTGATCCAGAGCCAGGGCTGAACACCCTGCGCACACTCAGCAGATGCTCAGTATGTGACCTGGGGGCAGATGGATGAATAAATGAACGGCAGCCCAGGGCTTTCTAGGGAAGATCTAACCCTGGAAGAACTGATTGCTTCTGGGCCCTACATGCCACTTGCTTTTCCTGTAGGAGGACTCAGGAGACCCAGCGGCCATTGAACTTGCTGATGACCTTGAGCCCTCATTTCCCCTCTCTGTTTCCCTGGCGTAACATGAGGGAGTTGGAGGAGATGGTCCCTCTCCCCATCCCCATTCCCATTCCAGGCTCTGCTGCCCGGTACCCCTGGGTCCCCGGCCATGGAGGGCAGAAGCTGCCTCGTGGTGGAGGGCAGCATGCTTCTCTGCGGGCCTCTGCCAGCTCCTTCAGCTCTCTGAGCCTCAGTGTCCTTATCTGTGAAATGGGAATAGCAGTCAAAGGAAGGATATTTCTCATGGGACTGTCATGTTAATTGCATACATTTATATGTATAAAGTGATTAGAATAGAGCCTGTCTCGGTAAGTGTTTAGTTCATTCTATGGGAATTATGGTTATTGATTGTCAGTTACCAGTAATATTATTATTAATCATAATAATGAAGGGATAATGGGCATTTACAGATGACGACAAGAGAAAGAAACACATTTGAATGTCAAGAAATGGCAGTTCTGATGAAAGACCAAGGACTGGGGGCTTGGTCAGGTGCCCCGGGTGCCTCTCCTGGGTCTGTGGGTTCCCGGTCTGGGCAGCTTCACCTGTTAATTTTTCCCATTGTCCCCACTTGGGCTGGCTGGCCAGTAGTTAGAAGTCTCAGCATTGAGAAAGTTCTCAAAGTTGCCTCAGCCAATCCTTTTCCTTGGTCACGGCTCTGTACGCGCGCGCACACACACACACACACACACACACACTGCCTGTCCTTGAACACCTCCCCACGTGGGGCGATCACTGCCTACTAGGCCGTCCTATTAGATAGTTTATCTTACTGATCTCTCTGGGTGGCCTCCCCTGGTTTTGCCTTCTGGGTCGGTCCTCCCAGAGCAAGTCCGCACTCTCTGTCTCGGCTACCCCTCTGCACCAAGAGCAGTGGCACTAACTCCCCTCCTCCCCACCTGACGCCTCCCCCTGCCTCGATCCCCCTCCTGGAAGAGGAAAGAGTGAGGCTGCGTGTGCACAGAGCTCGGGCTCAGGAAAAGCACGTGAAAAACCCTGCAGATCAGCCCAGGGAGCCCGCTGGCCTGCAGTGCCGTCCGCCCACCACCAGCCCTGGTTCTCTGCTCTTGCTGGCCCCTTCCCTTCTGTAGCAGAACTGTGGCCAGAGAAAAGGCCAAGATTTGCCGGAAGCAAATACATCAAGCCCTTCTACCAAACAGCTGACTCCAAAGATACCAGGGAGAAGAGGCCTCTTGATTAGATTTCTTTGGGGTCTGCTGCCTAACTTTGTTGCACAGCTTAGCTTGAAGTCCCTGTAGTGACTGCAGTGTGTTTGGTTTCTCCAAGCCATGCACAAGCTGGGATATAAGCTCTCGCCTCTGGATGTTCTCACACGAGCCTTGCCACGTCCACTCCTCAGGTCAGTGGAGCTGCAGACCGGGTTCCTCTTGCAGCCTCCTCATTCCCAGCGCCACGTCCCTCTGCAAGTCCCTTGGCCTCTGCAGGCCTCAGTTTCTCCATCTGTAAAATGGGGACAATAATCATCTCTATTTCTTAGGGGTTTTGTGAGTGTACCAAGCCTCAGATCCAGTTCCAGGCACACAGTAGGTGTTTAATCAGTGTTGGAAATGATCGGCTCTCAGCTGGAAGATGAACTTGGTGCACTGGGAATATTGCCAGAATTGGGGGATATTTGTGGGAGGGGCTTGGTCTAGACACAGTTCTGTCTCCTGGGTCAGTGAGTCTCCAGTTTCGTGAGCTTGAGATGTGCCCACGGGAGTTATCTTATGAGGCCAAACGCCTCTCTCCAAACCTCTCCAAATGCAGAGAGCCTGAGTCAGTGGATCTGGAGCAGCCCTAGGAACCTGCAGTTTAACAACCTCTACTGAGCCCCACCGCACCCTGAGAATAGGTGTTGCGGCTCAATGCGCTGACTGCTCTGTGCCCGCCCTGTGCTGAGAGCTGGAACGCTGTGCCAAAGAAGACAGAACTGCCCCGGCCCCAGGCAGCTCACCACCTAACGGGTGTTCCCTCCAGGTCAGGAGAAACTTGCCATCTGGAATGAACAAGGACAGCTGCGGGAATTAAAAGGTCAGAAGAGACCTTCTTCCTGGTACTGTGTGGTTGTTGTCGCAAACAGACTGTCTCCCGGGCTGGAGCGTTGGGGCAGGAAGGCCTTGGGAGGGAGGGGCACAGGCTGGTCTGGAGTTAAAGTCTGGAGGCCTGGAGGGACAGGTGCGAGGTGGTGAGGAGATGAGGATGCAGTTCCAGGCGCTGCCTGTAAAGCGGACCTGGGCTCGGCCCAGCCCTGTCCTTTCTGGGCTGTGTCACCTTCGGCCAGTGGCTTCCCTTTCCCTGAGCTCTGCCTCCCCGTCTCCCAGGGACAACAATTGTGTCACCCCCCCTACAGGGGTGATTTCCCAAGAAGCTAAGGAAGCGTTAGTTCCAGGGACTCGCGTGGCAAGGCCCCGGCTTAACTGCATTGTTTTTCTTAAGGAAGGTGCCCAAGATTGTAAGAGCTTCAGCCCCACCCCCACCAACACCCCCAAAACCTGGATCTGCCCAGGCCCACCAACACAGCTGCTGCAAGACTTGGTGAGAAAGACAGGAAGCCTGCGTCTGAAAAACAGAAGCCTCCTGAGCTCCGAGACTGGAGAAGAACACGGCACCTGGACAGTGGCGAAGTCTGTCTCCGGAGAGCTGAGCCCCACTCCTGTTCTGACAGCCCCTGGTCCCCAGGACCTCAGCCCGGACAGGAAGCAGGGAGGAGCAGGCTGAAAGGAGAATGGAGGATGGGGGGGAAGGAAAGCAGAAGGAGAGAGCCTGGGAGGAGGGAGGGGGAGGCGGGAAGCAGGAGATGAGCTGGAGCCTCAGGCAGGCTCCTCTGGCTGCCATATGGACCACCCTTTGAAGGGCCAGGCTGGTGAGAAGCCAGCCAGAAATGAGGGCCCAGGGCAGAGACCTTGGGGTTGACTTGGCTTTGATAATGACCTTCAAATGTCTATATCCGGGGAGGATACAGGTTATCCAGGACCCACAGTTGAAAAGGGGGTGGGGGGGCGGATACTGGGGTCTGGGCATGTTCCCCTCAAGGTGAGGAGGGGACATACCCCCACCCCCCACGCTGTGCCAGGCCCATGTCACTCAGTCCTCACATCCACCTCCGTCCAGTCCTCGCTCGGCTGGTCTCCATGCTGCAGAGGAGGAAGTGCAGCTCAGAGAGGCTGGGCCGCGGCCCAGGGGCACACAGCAGGGGAGAACGCATGACCACCCGGGATTGGGCCGCAGCTCTAACGCACATTCCTGCTCCTCACCCTCTCCTCCTACCGCCCATCCGCTGTGGGCACAGTGCACGTAGTGGGCTCGCAGTAAACATGGGGATGAATGAAGGGAGGAAGGGAAGGATTCACAGGCCAAGCTCTTCCCACGGCCCCAGCCCCGCGCCAGCTCTCTCCCACCGCCGCCTGCCCCCTCCCCCTCCCCCGCCTAATGGGGAGGTTTCTAAGAGTCTCTCTCGCTTCCGTAGCT
>NW_005879935.1:0-6662 GCF_000147115.1 Myotis lucifugus | reverse complement strand
GATAAAATGAAATTAAATTTATAATAACTCTCTGTCTCTCAAGTTTCAAGGGGATGATGATGATCCAGTGTGAGATGGGCAGAGAGAAGGAGACTGACTTCTCAAAATACCAGATCCTAGGGAGAAGAGGGGCCCATCTATTTCGGGTTAGGAATTTCTTTTGATTTCTCAAAGTTCTTAATATTTTTGATGATGGGACATGGAGAATGCATGTTGATGACCAGAAACATCAGCAAATTGTCTTCCTCTTCCTGTTGATCAGACTTTGAAGACAGTAAACACTGGCTTGGAGGAAGATGATGTTAGGTGTTCATGTTTGCTAGTAGTTGATGGTCTGCTCGTTCAGAAACTATGAGCTCTTTATATTAGGCATATTCAGCTTTTGAAGGAAGAGTTGAACAACAAAAATGAGTGGGAAGTTTTGCTCTCTTCAAATGTCCATAGCAATGGAATGTATGTGGGGAAATATCTGGAAAAAAAATACTGAGTTGGATTATGATAGTCTTTCTGACCACATAAATATATTATAGAATATTTATGTATTTATAAATGCATTTTTATATTTACAAATGTACTTATATACTTATAGAATATTTATATTTATACTTATATGTTAATAGAATATTTATATTTGTAGAATATAGAAGTCCTTGTGAAATGTAAGTAATTCAATTTTCTTGGATGTAAAATTTTATTTTAAAAGGGACCTTCCTTATAAATCTTCTGATATAACTAAGAATTTCTGTGTGACACACATATATCGTTAATGATGTTGAATATTTTAATACTTGCTTTGTTCAATCTCAAGCTCTTGGTATTTTGCAAAGGATGTTAGCTTGGCCTTCTTGTTAAAAATCATAGATTATAGGACTCAGATATAGTTAGCTCTGATAGTGCTTTCGATACTAACTTGTTGCCTAAGATGAACTAACTCGCTTCTTCTTTGTTCTTTTTCCTTTTGCACCAGGCTTTTAAGTCTTGGTCAGCCAACCCTCCTAATCCACCAACACCACCAGGTTGTTTTTGTTGTTGTTTTAACTTTGCTTTGGAAATGCCATAAAGTCCGGATTGGTTAATTGAAATTAATTTTTTCTCTTCTCCTGAACGTGTCCAAATGACTTGACTACATCCCTTCAGGGAGCTACTGGCTTGCTCTGGGGGGCCCTGGAGGTATATGTCCATATGAGGTCAAGTCCATTGTCCTAACATAATAGGCAGAGGTTTACTCTGAATTTGACCTGGAGTGGATATCAACCCCACTTCTGTGGTTGCTTTACACTGGGTCTGATCTTGCATTAGGCTATACTCTTAGGCCTCTGTTAAGCTAGAAGAAAACAGTCCTGGATCACAGAGGCAACAATGGGCCAATTCAGTGGCCCGTTGCTGGCTTGTTCAGTGAGAGCAGATGATTCGGTTTCCATCTCCAAATGTGTAACTTCGTGGCTTCCTCTGCACCCTATGTTTATGTTTGTAAACAGGGTGGCCTAGAAACATTTAGAGTGTTGGGGTACTGTTTAGTGGAGAATTGATAAAAATGAGGAAAGCATTTATATGAACCCTCAAATGCATTATTTTGGAAATGTTCAGAGGGAGCAGAGTCACGGAGTCTAAGAGTTTCTTGTGTAACTTCTCCTTTAGTCCTGAATATCTTCTCCTACACTCCTGTTGAAAGATAACAGGGGGTCACTAGTGAAAGAAAACAACGTTGGAGATAAATAACTCTTCAGATAAATAACTCTTAAGGTACTTCTACCGTAGCTGTTTTCAATAACTATTTGGCAAGTCATCAAATGATTATTTTGTTTAGTGGAAAGTTTAGGAAATTGCAAAGAAGATAAAAAATGAAATGATCAGTCGCAACCAGTTATTAATACTTTGCTGCATCTTCTTCTCAATATATATTGAGCATAATGTAAAACAAGTTCTGGTCCAGCTTTTTTCACTTAACTATTATGTTGTGAGCATTTTTCTAGCAATAAAATCCTTCACAAACATTTTTTTTAAAAAAAAATATTTTATTGATTTTTTACAGAGAGGAAGGGAGAGAGATAGAGAGCCAGAAACATCGATGAGAGAGAAACATCGATCAGCTGCCTCCTGCACATCTCCTACCGGGGATGTGCCCGCAACCAAGGTACATGCCCCTGACCGGAATCGAACCTGGGACCCCTCAGTCCGCAGGCTGACGCTCTATCCACCGAGCCAAACCGGTTTTGGCAACACAAACATTTTTAATGGCTACATTATATTCCATCTTTGGATCTATCATATTCAAACCTTCATTCAGATTATTAAATTAAAATATGCCTGTGTTTCTGACATGACCTCACTGATATTCTCTATCCCAAAACATAAAGGAAAGAGGTGTTGAAATAAATCAGACAAGATCTCCTGGACACAGAGATGTAAATGGCCTGCTTAAGGTTCCAGCAGAGCTGAACACGGAAGCACAGCCTCCTGTTCTGTTTCTGATGCTCAGTTCACTGCCCCACCTTTGACTCCTGCTGCTGACGACTTATTCCACATCTCCAAGGGGGATTTCTGTAGAGACTGTCATTTGGGGGCCATTGATCTGATGGGTGAGTTAGCCTGCAGCAGGAAAATTGCTGTCAAAATGCAGCATGTCTCCAGATGGTTGCGTTCCTTGCATTGAGCCCTCAGAGACGTGGTGGAGGGCACAGGCCGGGAGGTCATGCTGCCGTCTTCTCTCAGTAAAAACCGAAGAGGGGAACTGTGGCCCAGGAGCAATTACCACTCTTAATTGCTGAGAAATGGACAAAATGATTTTCACTGGGTAATTGACACCCGAAAACCATCCATTTAGTTTATAAATGGGACAGAGGAGGATGGACATCCCCATTTCTTGGGTAATCAGCACAGATTGCTTTCAGGAGGGTTAAGAAACCACCAGGGAATGGGATGGAATGAGACTCACCGCTGACCAGCCGCGAGAGTGGCAGATTTCGTGCTTCAAGGACACAATCCTCTTTCCTTCCAGGGAGATTGTCCTGTAGCTATCCTTCCTTCCAAACCAGTCATGACCCAGCAAGATGTGGTTTTAGAGTCCAAAAGAACACAGAATAAAATAATAGGTTTATCATTTTTCTGTATCAGTCAATTGTTTTTTTTCCTCCTTTTAGGAGAAAAATTTTAAGAACATCTTTTCCACAGTGGCAAATTTATCCTTGATTAGTTTTTTGAGAACTGAATAATTTCCTCGTTGATTGGGATAATAAAATCATGGTTTCAAAAATTCTTTATTTTGCAAGAGAGAAAAATATGGGCTTTACATATAACAAAATTTGTATTTACGATAATCAATATTCACATAAAAGAGCATCTATATGTGTGGAAACTGTTCACATCAAATTATCCCACACAAAACCCACCAGATAATCAGGTTGGACTTTTCCTGAAGTCTCTGTGGGTTGTTGCAGATCCAAGAGTGAGCACTTGGCTGAAATGTCGATTGGCCATTGAGTGATGTTGCCTCTTTGAGACAGGACTCTTTCTAAGGCTACTGGTGGGAACTTAAGTTATTCTTTTCCCCAAATCAGAGATACAATACCCTCTGGGCCATCCCACAGCTTGATCTCTGTTATACACACCCTCCTTAGTCGCTCGAGGAGTTTTCACACTTGCCTGGCCTGTGGGCTGTCTCAAGAGCCTGAGCAATGCTCTCCTGTTCCTTGTGAAGGCTTGCCAGGATAGGGAAACAATGAATGCAACATCATCTCCATTTTCTCCACCCTCATCACCATCTCTAACATGATCATCATCAGTTATCATCAATAAGTGCTTTGTCCAATTATAATTCTTAAAATGTTAAAACCATAATTCTTATACAGAATGCAGACATATGGGAGCTTTTATTTAATACATTAACAAAGGTACCAGCAGCATGATAGAATGGCTTCTAAAGAGGATAGGAGGCGCAGTTTGTTTGTTTTTAGTCAATATAAATAAATAAAAAAGAATGCTGGATGAGATTGCCAAATTAGAAACATAGCTGGTTCATGATGTACAGGGGGATATAACCAAATTGTTAGGATTTTCTTCTCCACTAAAAAGAAAATTATAGAATCATGTTAGTTTCCTAGGGCTGCTGTAACAAACCACCATAGACATGGTGGCTTAAAACACAATGGATCCTGTCACATTTCTTGAAGCTGGAAGTCTTACATCAAGGTGTTGACAGAGCCACCCTCAATCCAAAGGGTCTGGGGAAGAATCCTTCCTTGTCTCTTCCTGGGCAAGACATGTCAGTGCTTGCTTCTGCCAGCGACCTTTGGCTTTGGCCACACAACTCCAATTCCAGCCTCCATTTTCACAGGGCCTCTTCCCTCTTTATCTCCGTGTCCTCTCTCCTTAGAAGGACAGCAGTCACTGGATCTAGGGCCTACTGGATTTAGGACTTAATCTTGAGATACTTAGCTAATTACATCTGCAAAAACCCTAATTTCAGATAAGGTCACATTCTAGTTACTGCCACCCTGGCTTCCTATGATCTCCTGGCCCTCCTGGGTGGCAGGCAAGAATTCTACCACTGAACCATCGTGGGTTCTTAAGAACATCTGAGATCGAAATCAAGAGAGTTCACTATAAAGTAGTACTCAGGTAAGAGGTTTATTCTATATAGCTTGTGAGCAGAGGGGGACAAATAAAAAAAGTGCTGAATAAGATTGAAAGGGAGAAAAAAGGAAATGTTGCTCCCAAACAAAAGGTGGGGAACAGTTTTAAAGAAGTTGAGGTGGGAAAGATGACATCTAAGTGTGACGTCTAAATACATAGAGGCGGGGTACTCTTTGTCGCTGGCACAGTACAACTGCATGCTTCTTCATGGGTCGCATGTCTCATTAGCATGTCAAGTCTCTACCCACGGGTGTGCTTTTTGCCATTGAAATGAGGGAAGGTCACTGAAAGGACAGTCTTTCTTGCTAACGTGTATGCATGAGTGAAAGGAACAACATTAAGGCCACCAAGTGAATCTTGCAGACAGCAGTGTCCTTTAGCCTGGCTGCTAATTGGCTATAAAGAGAAGGGAAAGCACTGGGGCAATTAATGTGTTCCTGGCTTCCTGCCCGCTGGGCCCAGGGAGTGGCCTGCCTGTCTCATTCTGACATTCCGAGAGGACAAGATTTTGGGGGACACTATTCAATCCATTATCTATACCAGGGGTCCTCAAACTACGGTCTGCGGGCCACATGCAAATACAAATATTGTATTTGTTCCCGTTTTGTTTTTTTACTTCAAAATAAGATATGTGCAGTGTGCATAGGACTTTGTTCATAGTTTTTTTTTTAAACTATAGTCCGGCCCTCCAACGGTCTGAGGGACAGTGAACTGGCCCCCTGTTTAAAAAGTTTGAGGACCCCTGAACCTTAACAGTTTTAAGTTGTAAAATGCTGGCATGCTAATTTGTTATGCCTATACACGTACATTCTGCTAAAGAGTCAGATGACTCTGAGGCTGATTTGTTAAAAAAAAATACCCCTTAAATGACAGTAGAAGATTATATAATTATCTTTTTTATTTTTTCCTCCAAGTTGGATAATTTTTCTTAACATCTTTGATAAAAATGCTTTATGCCAAGCACTGTGATGCCTGTTCTTTATATTTCATCTCATTTGATCCTCACAACTCAACAAATAGGTCTGGTTATCTACATTTTCACAATTGAGACACAGAGAAATCAAGTAACATGCTTACGGCCACACTGCTACTCAATGACACTTGAAAATTTTTTTTATGTGAACACACCTCAGACACTACTGCTCTTTCTTCTACTTGGTCCTTCTTTAAGTCAGGTCAGATAAAAGGCTCCCTCTTCTGTTGTCATTTCAAGGTCTAACTGCCTATCACAGAAGATGAGTGACTGTGACCCATCAGTGACTCTTTCTGAAGTGTGATTACTTCTGAGCTAACCTCTCATTGGAAGAAAGGCACCGCCCTGCAGGACTTGGTGAAGGCACTTTCCTGGGATTAAGACAGTCCCAAGGACAGACACCCCGAAGGAATTTTAGTTGAATTGCTTTTCCTTTTGCTCACTGCTGTTAAAGCAAATATGCAAATAATACTGAATTTACAGAGCCTTTTGGAAGGTTATTTAATACCTGCTCTTTGCTTAAGCCCAACTTAAGAAACCCACAGTAGCAGAAAGCTGTGTACTTAATACTTCATTTGAGTAATAAAGCAGCCTAAGTTGTTAGGTTAGCACACCTTTTAATCTGTATTTTAATTTGGAAAATGTGTATTATTTTTAGGACGTGATTTTTGTTGGTAGGCATGGGTGAGGACATTTTTCTATCTTTGGTAAGATGAACTCACTGAACATCAGTGCTAGTTTAAATTGTAGTTTAGGTGGAAATGAGAAGCTAATTAGGTAGGCAGCTTCTTGTGAAACTCCCCAAACATGAAGTGTTAGTGCTGAAGCAAATAATCACTCCAGGAAATCACAGGCTTTGCTCCTGTAATTCCAGGAAAACCACAGAGGACTGGATGGTATAGGAGGAAGGACAGTGAGCCAGGAGCTGTGTTATGACAGAAACTACCTTGGACAAGTTCTTCAACCTGTCTGAGGCTCTTGCCTCTCTAACAATGGGAATGACCACATGGTTTCTCAGCTTCATTGACGGTATTTCTATTGAAGTGTATGCAGAGGT
>NW_005879934.1:0-6662 GCF_000147115.1 Myotis lucifugus | reverse complement strand
TATTTTTCTTCTTAATCTTTTTTTTCAGGCTAAACCTTCCCATTTTTTCAAATACTTAGTAAAGTATAATACATGAGTATAGTGTGAGTTCATTAGCTATATACTGTTCCACTGTCACAAACTATTCTAGCAAACTTTCTATATACTTTCTTAGAGCAGAAGCTGGTCTTTGCCTCCCTTTGAAACCTTCTTATTCATTTAATACAGTATTGTATACATAGTGGGTATTGAATAAATGTTGATGAATGGATTATGTAATGGGCTTTGGGTTCCATACATCAAGGTCTTGGAGGACAGATAATTACTTCTACTTTATATCTGACATTTTAATATAACTGGTTGTGGTCATTATCCTTTGGAATTGCATCCTAGTCAATTCCTTTAAAAAAAAAAAAAAGAAGAAAATAAGGCAAAATTACCTTGTGAGCAATCCACAATTGGATTTGCATTTAAAAATTGCCGAGTGAGCACTCCTGCCTGATGGCCAAATGAAATTAATCTCTTGTAACTCAAGGTCTCATCTATTTGGAGTGATGGGGGCTGGGCTCAGGGAGGCTGCAGGCTTCCTAAATAGTGAAAATCATCTCTCTCATTTATATTTATCATGTGTCCACAATATTCTCACTGTGCTAGCCAGTGGGAATGTAAAGTTGGTCCAGACTGTCCCTCCATCTCTAGTTTACATGATCAAGGTCCCTGCACACTCCTTGGAAGTGTCCCACATCCCTGGTGAGGGGAGAGGTTGGATGTTGATAACAGTTTGTCTCCTCTTCTGGACACAGCTGTTGGTTTATGGGTAGACACCTGACCCAGTGGAGTCCGTTTGTCTTTATTAAATGTTTGAGTTAAAGAAATAAATACTGAGGGAGTTAGCCCTGAGTTATATAAATGGTTGGACACAGATGTCCATGAATTCCTTCTGTTCTGATCCCGGGGAAGGACTACTCCTTATGTCCCGAGACCTGATTGTTTATTTTCCTTTTTGGATTTCAGTGAGGCCTTAAGAGAATTTGAATAGTCTTCTGTTTCTTGCAATAAAACTTCTATAAGGAACAGTTATGTATATGAAGAGATATATAAACTGAATTGTATACTTCAGTGTGATCAGTGCTATGATAGAGGTTTGGGCAGGTTGCTATGTAAGCAAATTTGGAATGCCTTCAACCTGGCCCAGGAAGGTCAGAGAAAGCTGTACAAGGCATCACCTAAAGTGAGTTATGAAGAGTAATAATTATCTTAGTTAAAAATAGCAGGGAGGAAGAGGCAGGTTTATGCAGCATGAACAAATCCAAGGAACTGTGAAACAGCAGGTATATTTTGGGAAATTCAAGTTAATATAATTGGAGCTCAAAGTACAAGGTGATGAAGTGACTGGAAAAGTAGATACAAGTCAGACCATGGTATGTCTTTCTTTTTTAAAATTAAATTTATTAGGTTGACCTTGGTTAATAATATTGTACAAGTTTCAACTATAAAATGCTATAATACATCATCTGTATATTGCGTTATGTGCTCACCACCTAGAGTCTATCTCCTTCTGTCACCATATATCTGATCCCCTTTACCGTCTTTATTCTCCCCCCACCTCCTTTTCCTCTGGTAACCACCAGTCTATTGTCTGTATCTATGAATTTGTTTATTTTGTTTGTTTGTTGCTTTCTGTTTTATATCCCACATATGAGTGAAATCATATGGTTCTTTTCCTTTTCTGTCTGACTTATTTTGCCTAGCATGATACTCTCACAATCTATCTATGTTGTCTCAAATGGTGGTATTTCATCATTTCTTATGACTGAGTAGTATTCCATTGTATATGTACCACATCTTCTTTATCCAATCATCTGTTGAAGGACACAGGTTGTTTCCATGTCTTGGCTACTGTGAATAATCCTGCAATGAACTTAGGGGTACATATATCTTTATGAATAAATGTTTTCAAATTTGGGGTTAGATACCCAGAAGAGGTATTGGTAGGTCATGTGGTAGCTCTATTCTTAACTTGTTGAGGAACCTTCATACTATGTTCCATAGTGGCTCTAGCAGTTAAAATGCTAAGGAGTCCAGGCTTTATTTTTTAGGTTTCTAATCTGTCATACGACCAGTTTTGATCCTTTATCTAAGTAGATCCAGACTATATCCCAGGGCATCCTCCAGCTATTTCATAACTCCTTTTTAGGAGTGACCCAAGGCAAATTTATGAAAAGAAACACATGGCATATAGAAAGCAGCCAAGATTCAAAACCAATAGTTAAGAGTTTCAGGTTCTGTTCATCTGCTCTCAAGCTGAGTAATATTGAATAAGGAATTTAATCTTTCTGAGACTCTGTTTCCTCATCTATAAAATGGAACTTAAAAAATACCTCCCAGAGTTGTAGTCAGATCCAATACATGTATTTTTGGTGTCCTACAATATGTCAGTTTCTTTCTTTTTTTTTTAAATATATTTTATTGATTTTTTACAGAGAGGAAGGGAGAGAGATAGAGAGTTAGAAACATCGATGAGAGAGAAACATCGATCAGCTGCCTCCTGCACATCTCCCACTGGGGATGTGCCCGCAACCCAGGTACATGCCCTTGACCGGAATCGAACCCGGGACCTTTCAGTCCGCAGGCCGACGCTCTATCCACTGAGCCAAACCGGTTTCGGCAATATGTCAGTTTCTGACCTTACTCTTCCACAGTCAGAATCTCAATGAATTACAGCCATCTCTTGAGGTAGATATTATTGTCTCCTCCTTCAAAGTGGGACAACAGGCTCATGGAGGTAAAGCCTCAGTTTGGTTTCATACAAGCTATATGTAGAAAAGCTACTTGAGATTATATCCATTGGATTTAAAAATCCAGTGCTATTTCCCCAAACCAGTGGTCAGCAAACTCATTAGTCAACAGAGCCAAATATCAACAGTACAACGATTGAAATTTCTTTTGAGAGCCAAATTTTTTAAACTTAAACTATATAGGTAGGTACATTGTTATTAACTTAATTAGGGTACTCCTAAGGCTTAGGAAGAGCCACACTCAAGGGGCCAAAGAGCCGCATGTGGCTTGCGAGCCGCAGTTTCCTGACCATGGCCCCAAACCACAGCTGCTTAATGATAAGGAAGCAAATGAGAATTTTAAAAATAACAGTATTTTAACTAAAAAATGTACATTTACTAGTTGTTGCTCTTCAGTGGGTGAAGTCAATGTCTGTTGAGCACCCACATCCTTATTTTGGGGGGGCTCCTGTCACTCAAGTGCCTGGTGTCTTCTTGGGTTTACTTCTTGTTATAGACAAGAAGTATGCTTCCACATACCTTGGGGCACCACCTAAGCTGCCCACCAAGGCATCACCTGGGTTCAAAGTTCAATTGACCTTTTTCTGGTATTCTATTGCATTAGGGTCTTGCTAAGAACCTAAACAGTCATCTGTTTAATTGATTTATTCTAAAGTATAAAAGACTTTTATTAGCTTATTTTAGTGTCCCTTTCTTGTATCCTTTCTTTTAAACAGAAGTCCCTTGGAGACCCAGCTTCGTAAATCAGCATTTCTTAAAGCTGTTCTTAGAAATGTTAATGCAAGGAGCTGTTCCATTAAAGAAGAATTCTTAATATTGGTTGACATATTAAAGGTTCTGAGGAATCATGCAGATTTTTAAAAATTAGCTTTTCTAACTTAATAATTTTTATTTGTTTGAATAAAGTCTCTCTTTGTAGATAACCTATTAGTGTCTCAAAATCAGCATTATGCAGAACACACTTTGGGCAACCCAGGGCCTTAATAAAAAACCATCTTTGTGGAAATTCTGGCATTGTGCTGCCTGGAAGGAGTGATTTTGTGAGAGTTGAATCACATGAGTATACTTCTCAAAATATAACATATTGGCATTATTCTAAGGAGCTTTATGGAACTTGAAGAGTATACAACTATACTTTCTAAAAATACAATTATGAATCAAAATTAGGTTTGTGAGGTGATTTGTGTAAATGAAGAGCCCTAAAAATTAAGCTTCATTACCTTTATCATCAATTTACAAAGGACTGGCCTTTTCCAAGTTGGTAAAGCCAAGCCTGCCTTGTTTTCATGCAGAAAGTGAAAGGATAGTGGACCAGGTAACATAGGGCTTATATTCTATTCAGAATATCCACTTTACTTCCACTTACTAGATACTGTGAAGTTTTTCATCACATAGGTGTTAGTTTTCAAATGGGGCAATAATTGTCCTATTAATGATGAAAAATCATTTTGAAGAGGTAATTAATGGGGAAGCATTTAAAAAATACATAACCATGTAGCTCCATATAAATATAGGTTATGATTCTTGTAAAAATGCTTAATTCATTTGCTAACAATCATTAATGTTAATACTAACATATCAAATAAAAAACAAATTTGGACTTAAGTAATAAGAAATTTTATTTGAAAATAATACTGTAACAACGAAAGTGAGACTATAGCAATATAGGGAACGCTTTGACCATGAGATCTGCAAGCATCTCAGACTGAAAAGGAATTTTTGTTTACAGGGAGGAGTAAACACCACCGAAGTCAGCTGATTCTCAGGAGGGTCCCTTAAGGAGGGATGGTTCCCAGTTCCATAGTCAATGTGAGCCAAATGTTAGAGAACCCTGAGTAAAGTTTGGTCAAGGCAAGTTATGTGCATTGTGTTAGATTGGTCAGTGGAACAAAATCGTCCAGCTAATTCTGTATGAGATGAAAAATGGGGATTTGGAAGGTCTGCTTCTGGTCTTTCCTTTCAATAAGAGGATCATCCATGAATCATGGGTAATGGTTCTTGGCAGAAAGTCATTTTTAAAAACATAAAAGGGAGCTAAGGGGGCTTCTTGACCATTGATGTTTTCCAGGAGCACAAGCTTCGAGTATAAAGTTCAACATAGTCAAGCATCATCATTATTGTTTTCCTTCTGTCTGGTTAGTCATTCGAAATACAACATCTTTGGGCAAGTTGCTTAACCTTTCAGACCTTCAGTTTTTTCATTAGCAAAATCAAATAATTATAATAATAACAACTAGTTCACTAGAATAAGGTGAAGCTTAAATGACCTAGGAAAAATACAAGTGCCTCATTGATGCAAAAGATAGCTCACTGTAACATTGTCTTGAAAAAAAAACAAACCACAAACAAAATAAAATCAAAAAGCAAAAACAGCAGCCCCAAACAAACAAAACATGCAACCATGACAAAATTTTGTCAACAATCTAGATTTAGAAATTTAAGACGTTTGGAAAAGGAATAAAATATTCTACTTTTATTACTTCTATCCTTGGACTTCATTAAGATTATTTGGTAGAAAAACTTTTTGTTGTAAGCTGATGGTTGCATTATTTAAGGGAATAGGGAGACACAAAGAGGAGCCTATTTTATTGGGACATGGGGAGTTACTGATAAAGGGAGAAGAACTTATGTACATTTGGCAAGAATAAGGTTTTTCTTTCTGCAGTCTGTGGCTATGTGATGGCTAATGACACAGGCTTCTTATCAGCTCCACTCATAAAGGAAGAGGCAGTGCTATACGATCTCCTCTACTCTGTAGAACTCCTACATTATGGACATTATTCACAACAAGTGAGTGGAAGGACAAAGGAGCTCCTAGTTGATTGAGCCTCCTACGGCCATGGCTGCATCAGACCCACAGCTTGCACTGGTGCCCACACAGCTCCCAGAAATATTATAGAAAGGTTATTTATTTAATTTTCCATTATTATTATTAGTGGCTCCTTGAGCTCTGCCACCTTCTCCACCTTCCTCTTGTTCACCTTCTTCTTCTTCCTTCTTCCACTTTAATAAAGGTAAATCTCATTTGAGGCAGCAAAATCCCAAAATGTGTATTTATTATCCTTATATTACAAGTGGGGAAACTGTGTCTTAGCAAGGTTTATGTGTCTAAGCTCACACAGTTCACACCTAATAGAGGGAGATGATAAAGATCTAGAGGTGTCTGGCTCACTCTGTCTCTCTAGGTGCATGGAACATGACTGGCCATGTGCGTAAAACAGCCCACTTTTATCTCAGGAATAAGGAATAGAGATGGAGAAAGACATCTCAGCTACATCTCCATGTGAATAACTGATTTTATTTTATTTGGAAAGTAATGAGCTTAGTCTCTTATATAGTTGTGGTGTGTGTGTGTGTGTGTGTGTGTGTGTGTGTGTGTGTGTTTCAAAGAAAATAATAAAGAGGAGAGAGAGAGAAAGAAAAAAAAAAAACCTCATCAAGTCCATATTGCACGTTGGCTGCCAGCAATGTTTCTTTTAAAAATAAAATAAAAATGTTCAGTTGTAGATTTTTTTTTCTTTTGGAGAGATACCGGAATTGCAAAGAGAGTGCCAGACAGCACTAGCATATGCTTATTTTTCTAACTCAATGTGGGCAGCCTTTCTTAAACATTTTGTATAAATATATTTATTCTCTCACTGAGACCTTGCCTGCCAGGTTCAGGAACAACTGAGTAAGCAGATGTATTAAAAACCAAGAAAAGAAAAGGAGGAATTGCCATGGAAATGCTGATGGCCCCTTTATTCCAGCTGAGTACATTGCCCTGAAATAATAAATTAGTGGCTGATACATTGATGATAAATCTATAGTGGCTTTCATATACAAAGTAAAAGATATTTCACTCTGTCTTTGTTGGAGATGTAGTCGGAAAGCCAGGAAATGTTG
>NW_005879933.1:0-6662 GCF_000147115.1 Myotis lucifugus | reverse complement strand
ACTGCATGGGAGAACATATTGCCTATGATATATCTGATAAGGGCCTAAACTCCAAAATTTATAGGGAACTCTTACATGTTAACAAAAGGAAGATAAACAATCCAATCAACAAATGGGCAAAGGACTATATAGAAACTTTTTGAAAGTGGACATACAGAAGGCCAAGAGACATATGAAAACATGCCCAAGATCACTAATCATCCGAGAGATGCAAATCAAAACGACAATGAGGTACCATCTCAAATGTGTCAGAATGGCTATCATCAACAAATCAACAAATGACAAGTGCTGGTGAGGATGCAGAGAAAAAGGAACTCTTGTTCACTACTGGTGGGAATGCAGACTGGTGCAGCCACTGTGGAAAACAGTATGGAGCTGAGTGAAACCAGCCAGGGCAGTATTTTGGTTTTTGTTCATATTTCAAATTCCATTATATTTAAATATTTTCTATTTAGCTATGTTCTGAGTCTGGCAATCCTAACATTTGCACCCTTTAGAAGTCCAAGTCTATTGTTTGTTTCCCTTGTCTGTCACACATGATGGCATCATTTCTGAAGTGCTTGGCTAATTCTAATTGTGAGTTTATTGCTTGACCTTAATTCTTCTGGCTTAGAGTAAAGATGCTGGGAGCCAGGGGGTACCGTTGACATGGGACTACTTTAACCATCCTGTGTAGTGAAGCATTAACCTTCCCTGAAGAGCAATCTGGCCTTTCCCCTAGGCTACTGGAGGGTGACTTCAGGCTCTTGGAATATCCTGCGTGATAGGAGTGTGCTTGTTTGCTCAGGGACTTTGGCCACTAGGTAGTCAACAGTGTGATTTGTAATGGGAGTTGTGGGCCACGTGGTATTAGTTTTGCATCTCAGGGAAGGGACTAGACCAGGGGTGGGCAAACTTTTTGACTGGAGGGCCACAATGGGTTCTTAAACTGGACCGGAGGGCCGGAACAAAAGCATGGATGGAGTGTTTGTGTGAACTAATATAAATTCAAAGTAAACATCATTACATAAAAGGGTACGGTCTTTTTTTTTTTTAGTTTTATTCATTTCAAACGGGCCAGATCCGGCCTGTGGGCCGTAGTTTGCCCACGGCTGGACTAGACACTAAAGGAATCAGCCTGACTTCTGAGCGGGGCTGGAGACTAAAGGAGAAGCACAGAAAATAAGCAGTGGTTCCCTAGAATGGCTGCCTCGACGTGGGGATGTTTGTCTAGGCTTGATGATCACAACAGAGATGATGCTGATTGTAAGGGAGGGAACACGGCTCTTTCTTCACACCCCTCAAGAGTGCTGACCTCTGTCCACCTCTTAAGAGCTGACGACTTGCTAATCTGATGATGGACTAGACCCCAGATAATTCCTGGTGGGTGGGGTAATGTGCCTGGAAACAACACCCCCCCCCCCTCATTCTTTCTTATTCACCTTATTGTGTAGAACTGGTAAACTGTCACTTCTTTCTCATTCATGTTGAGTCCAAGGAGTTGGATGGTTCGACCCCGAGGGTCATTCATCTCTTTATCCCTCTCCATAAGCCCATCTGTGCCTGTTAGTCCCTGGATTCAGGTTTAGGGAGAAGTAGTAAGTCCTGTTAAGTTCTCAAGCAGAATCTACCTGTTCTAATCCAGCAATTTTTAACAGAGCTCTTTTCAGAATGTGAGGTTTTGAAAGCTATTAGTAAGTTGTTTTTGTATTCTCATTCTGCTACTGCACCTTGCATATACCTTCCTAGAATCTTGCTGTAGGAAGCAGATGTGATCACAGGGCAGGACTTGCCATTCCTCGTTCTCTGGCCATGTGACCATGAATAGAGTGAAAATAACCTCACCCTTCCTTTGAATAATCATTCTGAAGTAAGAGCTCATCAACCATTCATAGTTCTAGCACTGAGTGGCTGTCACTGCTTCTGAAGGTGAAGGAACTGGGAAGGAGAGCAGGGAAGAGGTAGTGAGATGCCAGAGGTTCTTGTAACCAGAATGCAGTGCATTACTAAATGCTGGAGGCAGGTTCCCTGGGTTACTTCAAAAAATATTTCTTTGTGACCCAAGGCGGGTTCAGTTTTATCCATGAAAGGAACATATCCAAAAAGATATTTCTCAGACTGATGTCAAATAGTTTGCTTCCTATGTCTTCTTCTAGGAGTTTTATGGTTTCAGGCCTTACATTTAAGTCTTTAACCCATTTTGAGTTTATTTTTGTATGTGGTGTAAGAGAGTGGTCCAGTTTCATTATTTTGCATATATCTGTCCAGTTTCCCCAATACCAGTGTATATTTTTATTTCCTTTGCCACAAATTAGTTGACCATATAAGTACTAGTACCAGGTAAGAGTTTATTTCCAGGTTCTCGATTCTGTTCCATTGATCTATGTGTCTGTTTTTGTGCCAGAACCATACTGTTTTGATTTTAAAAAATGGGCAAAGGATATAAAGAGACGTTTCTCCAAAGAAGACATACAGATGGCCAACAGCCATATGAAAAGGTGCTCAACATCACTAATCGTCAGGGAAATGCAAATCAAAACCACAATGAGATACTACCTAACACCAATCAGAATGTTTACTAAAAAAGTCAAGAAATAACATGTGTTGGAGAGATGTGAAGAAAAGCGAACCCTTGTACACTGTTGGTGGGACTACAAACTGGTGCTTTCCCTATGGAAAACAGTATGGAGAATCCTCAAAAAACTGAAAATAGATATACCATATAACCCAGCAATTCCACTTTTGGGTATTTACCCAAGAAAATGAAAACACGAATTTCAAAAGTCATATTCACTCCTCTGTTCATTGCAGCATTATTTATAATGGCCAAGATAGGGGAGCAGCCTAGGTGTCCATCAATAGATGGGTGGATAAAGAAGTATATATACAATGGAATATTATGCAGCAATAAAAAAGAATGAAATCTTGCCATTTGCAACAACATGGATGGATCTAGAAGGTATTATGCTAAGTGAAATACCATATGGTTTCACTTATATGTGGAATTAAACAAAACAAACAAACAAACAAACAACAAAAACAGATTCATAGAGACAAAGACCAAGGAGGTGGTTACCAAAAAGGTGGGGGTGGAGAAGGGGTGAAAAGGGGAAGAAGAATATGGTCAATAATACTGTGATAAGTTTACTCGGTGATAGGGGATTACTAGAATTAGTGGAGTGATCACATTGGAAGGTATATAAATGTTGACTCACTATAGCATACATCTGAAACTAATATAACCAATATAAAATTGTATATCAACTATACTTACATTTTAAAAAGTTTTTTAAAAAGACTGGCATACAGCTGAACTTTTTCCACCTCTTGGGCAGGCAAAAGTCTTTAGAGACCACTCATTCCACTCACTTCCATTGGCCATCAGACTCTCTGTATCCCCGTGAATAAAAACCCAACTACGCACAAAATCTCATCAGCATTAATGGCATGAACACTGCTGTGTTTGGTGAGCGGCAAAGAGGTGACGATGTCTGGCTTTTATTAAGTATCCTAAGTCAATTACTTATCATTGGAGGAAACAGAAGCACAGAATTACATTGTTATGAGCAGCGAGAATACAGTGAGTGGCCCCCAGACCACGCAGGGGGCCTCAGGAAGCTCTGTGGGTGTCTGTATTCCCTGAGCTGCCCGCTGTGAGCCACTGAGATCTCTGAGGGGAGGCGGAGGATGCGGGCTAACAAGGACGTGCTGTTCCACACAGGACAGCTATCAGCTGCTGCCAAGTCCCTCATTAGGGACGCCTCCCCCTGGCCCTCGTGGGAGACAGCCAGTGTTCTCATTCCACAGAGGAGGAAGGTGAGGCAGAGAGAGAACAAAGACCCAGCGTGACCCCGAGACATAATCAGGACTGAGACTCGATGTTCCCTCGGCCTCCTACTGGCCCGGTCTGACAATAGGCAGCTGTTACCTGTGGGCAGTGGGCGGCATGTTCTCTTCCATCACTAGGACCATTTTTTCCACTAATGAACCTTTGGCAACTCAGAAAGTAATTGGTTTATCTTTGACCCTGATGCTGTACTCATTGAGATGGTGAGAATAGATGTTGATGTGTATAGTTTAGTATGGCTTAGTAAGGCAGACTACCTGGGCCATATTATCAGTAATGTATAATATTTTATCTTTTCCCCACCAAGGATTATGGGGTGGGAAAATAAAAAATCTACACTCAGGAACGGAGGAAGAAGAAGATAGAATCTGACCATTGGGGGTGCTTAGTAACATCCAGGCTTTGAGGGCAAATGTCCAACATCATTTCTTGGAGATAGATATTTGGATTGATGGGCTGGCTGTTCCTGGCTTTTCTCCTGGAATCTAGTGGTTAAGGGAGTGGGGAGGGGCCTGGCTGGAAGCAAAGGGGCACATCTGCACAGAGTGATATCAGTATAGGTGCACACACTGCCTCTACTCCAAGCTGCATCCATCCTCAATCCCAGTGGAGGACCTGAGACACAGTAGTAGCTTTGCTAGGTCCAGAGACAACATACCCTTTCTGTGTACGCAGGTTATCAGCAGAGCCCCTGGTTTGGATTTTATTTCTGCCCTGTTTGTGCAGAGAGCTGACAAGAGACACAGGGTTCATCTCAATATCCTTGAGGCTGTCTGCAAACAGGGCTGATACCCTATGTTGCCTCTCATCCATCCATCAGGCTTGGCCCAATACCCATCAGACCTTAGGGGACTGTCCACAAACTTAGATTAATTACAGTGGACTGTTTCTTTCATCCGAGCATATTGAAGGATTCTATAAAACGGAAGCAATGTGGTGATGTCTTGTGGTGGTTTTTTTTTAAGCCCTCTTAGAAATCACTTTTTAAAAAGTTGACACCAAGAAATTGTTCCCTGGATGATATATGATGCACAGTGTTTTCCAAGATCCCTGCTCATTCATCACAGATGAGGCCATAGGCAGAGCAGGCTCAGCTTGGTCCAGAAACTCGCTTCAAGCCTAATTGTTTATTCATTGGTGGGATCATCAGGGTCCGGGAGTGACAAGCCTCGGTGCGGAGGATGTGGCCGAAGGGGGAGGGGGGCGGGCGGGAGATGAGAGAAGGTTTGTTTTGTCTGAGTTCCAGCAAGAAGATTATTGCAGCCCGGGGACAGCTCTCATATTTACTCTGTTAAGTGTTTGAATTTTCTCTGTTGACTTGTGATTGAGACAAATGTGTTGATATGTCTGTTCATGTTATTAAAAAATGATGAAAGGACTCTTATATTGGCAGAGACATCAAGACCCACAGAAAGGCCAGTTAAGGCAGCACCTTGGAGCAAAGTGTGAATGCATGTGTATTACTGCTGTGACCCCGCCCCTGGCATGACTGCGGCTCCCAAGGCAGAGGGAAAGGGGGCAGGGAAAAGACTAACCTGGCGTGGGGCAGTGGTGGGCTTGGAAAGGGGACCAACAGGACCAATGGGATGGCAGCACCAAGTCCTCATGCCTAAGGAAGCATGAAAACAGGGCTTCCAGAAGGTGGCGCTGGCTCTTGGTTGCACCTAAGCTGATGTATGGAAGCAAGGACCAGTCCCAAGGAAGGGAGCAGGCAGGAGGTGGTTGAGGGAGCTCAGCCCCCATCTCCTCACTGGGGTTACATCTAGTAACTGGGGACGTGAGGAAAAGGCCTACCACTTGGGGGGAGGAGGTAAGCACCGTTTGCTTCTTCTGTGGACTCCAGACACAGGCAGGAGACATTCCTGATGGACCAGCAGGTGTAGAAGGAGCTCCTAATGTACTTCCATCCCACAAGCCTCAGGGCCTGGGGCTGGGCTAATGGGGCCAGACAGGGAGCCCTACAAGGGGGAGAAGAAGAAAGAAAGCCTCTCCTGCAACCTGTCGTCTGCCTCTCTCCTCTGCCCGAAACTGTCTCTCTGTGGGAACCAATGACGCCATTGCAGATTTGAAGGGTTTCTCTCCCTTCCCTACACGGTGCCTTTGTCTCTGGTTGCCTTGCCTTCTTCAAATCGCTTCTCTCTTGGCACATTCCTCTTTTTTTTTTTCCTGTTTCACGTGGAACACATCTGCTCAAACCAGCCACTTCTGCCATGTTTCCTGGAGTAATGAGCGGCACTGCAGGTCTTCCAGGCATCAGACTTCCCTGGTGGCATTTGGGTCTGCTTTCCCCTCAGGCCTGACTTTGGGTCCAGAGAAGCTCTCCCCCAGGGGCTGGCTTCAAAGCAACGAGGTTGACATGGATGAGACTGTGGCCGCCTCTCTTTCTTCCCCTCCAGCTGACGGACTCTTTCAGCTTATAGTTCTCACCCCCAGCTTCAGGTTTAAAACATTGTTGCCTGGACTGCACCCCAGGCCAGTGACTCCATCTCTCGGGAGGGGCCAGGCCTCCATGGGTTGCACAGTGAGAGTGGAGAGCTTGCGCTCAGCCTCTCCTTCTGAGGACTCTGTAAGGTGCCTTGTGGCTGATACAGCGGGGTGGGGACCTTCCTGTCGGAACAGCACGCTTCCAGGGCTTGCCTTGCTTCACTCCCTCCTCAGCTCCTTTCCAGGTCCTTCTGTGCCCTAAACCTTAGCTCGTCTCCTATCTTTGGTCCTGTTCCTGCTCTGTGTGGACTTGCCTTGCTTCCTGGATTGACTGTGACAGTCTCTAAGGGCTTCGGGTTGGTCCTCTTCCAGGATCTTTTCTCCGGGCGGCTGGTCTGGTCTTGCTTAGCAC
>NW_005879932.1:6461-9196 GCF_000147115.1 Myotis lucifugus | reverse complement strand
GATTTAAGTAGTTTCTTTAGAATCTCCATGAGATTGATGAAAAAACAACTGTAAACAGTTTATCTGTCATTTCACAGTTGTTTGAACGTGTTTTCAGTGTATTTATGCTGCCCGTTTCATAATCACGTTACATTTACCTGTAATTCAAGAGTTCTATAAACATCTCTGGACAATTCCATTGTATACTATTGTGAATTCTAAGAGAAGTAACCACATTTACAGAGTGTTCTGAGTTCTATTACCTTGTATTCTTAAGGATATTAAGTAGTCTCTGTAGAAACTCCATCGGATTGACTGGAATCGTAAATATAAACAGTATTCTCGTCATTCCACCACTTTTGGAACATATTTTCAGTGTATGTACACTACCCGTTTTATATGAAAGCTCTATTTACTTGTATTCAAGAGTTCCATACACATTAATGGACAATTCCATTCTCTTTGAAGGGAAATTCTAAGATTTGTAACCACATTTACAGAGTGTTCTGAGCTCTATTAGCTTGAATTCTCAAGTATTTAAGTAGTTTCTTTAGAATCTCCATGGGATTGCCTGAAATTAAAACTGTAAACAGTTTATCAGTCATTTCACAGTTGTTTGAACATGTTTTCAGTGTATGTATGCTGCCCGTTTCAAAATAACGTTACATTTACTTGTAGTTCAAGAGTTCCATATACATCTCTGGACAATTCCATTGGATATTATTGTGAATTCTAAGAGAAGAAACCGCATTTACAGAGTGTCCTTAGCTCTATTAGCTTGTATTCTTAAGGATTTAACTAGTTTCTTTAGAATCTCCATGGGATTGACTGAAATTAAAACTGTAAACAGTTTATCTGTCATTTCACAGTTGTTTGAACGTGTTTTCATTGTATTTATGCTGCCCGTTTCAAAATAACGTTACATTTACTTGTAGTTCAAGAGTTCCATATACATCTCTGGACAATTCCATTGTATATTATTGTGAATTCTAAGAAAAGAAACCACATTTACAGAGTGTTCTGAGTTCTATTAGCTTGTATTCTTAAGGATATTAAGTAGTCTCTGTAGAAACTCCATCGGATTGACTGGAATCGTATATATAAACAGTATTCTCGTCATTCCACCACTTTTGGAACTTGTTTTCAGTGTATGTACACTACCCGTTTTATATGAAAGCTCTATTTACTTGTAATTCAAGAGTTCCATACACATTAATGGACAATTCCATTCTCTTTGAAGGTAAATTCTGAGATTAGTAACCACATTTACAGAGTGTTCTGAGCTCTATTAGCTTGAATTCTCAAGTATTTAAGTAGTTTCTTTAGAATCTCCATGGGATTGCCTGAAATTAAAACTGTAAACAGTTTATCTGTCATTTCACAGTAGTTTGAACATGTTTTCAGTGTATTTATGCTGCCCGTTTCAAAATAACGTTACATTTACTTGTAGTTCAAGAGTTCCATATACATCTCTGGACAATTCCATTGTATATTATTGTGAATTCTAAGAGAAGAAACCACATTTACAGAGTGTTCTTAGCTCTATTAGCTTGTAATCTTAAGGAATTTAAAGTAGTTTCTTTAGAATCTCCATGGGATTGCCTGAAATTAAAACTGTAAACAGTTTATCTGTCATTACACAGTTGTTTGAACGTGTTTTCAGTATATTTATGCTGCCCGTTTCAAAATAAACGTTACATTTACTTGTAGTTCAAGAGTTCCATATACAACTCTGGACAATTCCATTGTATATTATTGTGAATTCTAAGAGAAGAAACCGCATTTACAGAAGTGTCCTTAGCTCTATTAGCTTGTATTCTTAAGGATTTAAGTAGTTTCTTTAGAATCTCCATGGGATTGCCTGAAATTACAACTGTAAACTGTTTATCTGTCATTTCACAGTTGTTTGAACGTGTTTTCAGTGTATTTATGCTGCCCGTTTCATAATAACGTTACATTTACTTGTAATTCAAGAGTTCTATAAACATCTCTGGACAATTCCATTGTATACTATTGTGAATTCTAAGAGAAGTAACCACATTTACAGAGTGTTCTGAGTTCTATTAGCTTGTATTCTTAAGGATATTAAGTAGTCTCTGTAGAAACTCCATCGGATTGACTGGAATCGTAAATATAAACTGTATTCTCGTCATTCCACCACTTTTGGAACAAGTTTTCAGTGTATGTACACTACCCATTTTATATGAAAGCTCTATTTACTTGTAATTCAAGAGTTCCATACACATTAATGGACAATTCCATTCTCTTTGAAGGTAAATTCTAAGATTAGTAACCACATTTACAGAGTGTTCTGAGCTCTATTAGCTTGAATTCTCAAGTATTTAAGTAGTTTCTTTAGAATCTCCATGGGATTGCCTGAAATTAAAACTGGAAACAGTTTATCTGTCATTTCACAGTTGTGTGAACGTGTTTTCAGTGTATTTATGCTGCCCGTTTCAAAATAACGTTACATTTACTTGTAGTTCAAGAGTTCCATATACATCTCTGGACCATTCCATTGTATATTATTGTGAATTCTAAGAGAAGAAACCACATTTACAGAGTGTTCTTAGCACTATTAGCTTGTACTCTTAATGATTTAAGTAGTTTCTTTAGAATCTCCATGGGATTGACTGAAATTAAAACTGTAAACTGTTTATCTGTCATTTCACAGTTGTTTGAACGTGTTTTCAGTGTATTTATGCTGCCCGTTTCATAATAACGTTACATTTACTTGTAATTCAAGAGTTCTATAT
>NW_005879932.1:0-3931 GCF_000147115.1 Myotis lucifugus | reverse complement strand
ACGTGTTTTCAGTGTATTTATGCTGCCCCGTTTTCAAAAATAACGTTACATTTACTTGTAGTTCAAGAGTTCCCATATACATCTCTGGGACAAATTCCATTGTATATTATTGTGAATTCTAAGAGAAGAAACCACATTTACAGAGTGTTCTTAGCTCTATTAGCTTGTATTCTTAAGGATTTAAGTAGTTTCTTTAGAATCTCCATGAGATTGACTGAAATTACAACTGTAAATTGTTTATCTGTCATTTCACAGTTGTTTGAACGTGTTTTCAGTGTATTTATGCTGCCCGTTTCAAAATCACGTTACATTTACTTGTAATTCAAGAGTTCTATAAACATCTCTGGACAATTCCATTGTATACTATTGTGAATTCTAAGAAAAGTAACCACATTTACAGAGTGTTCTGAGTTCTATTAGCTTGTATTCTTAAGGATATTATGTAGTCTCTGTAGAAACTCCATCGGATTGACTGGAATCGTAAATATAAACAGTATTCTCGTCATTCCACCACTTTTGGAACATGTTTTCAGTGTATTTACACTACCCGTTTTATATGAAAGCTCTATTTACTTGTAATTCAAGAGTTCCATACACATTAATGGACAATTCCATTCTCTTTGAAGGTAAATTCTAAGATTAATAACTGCATTTACAGAGTGTTCTGAGCTCTATTAGCTTGAATTCTCTAGTATTTAAGTAGTTTCTTTAGAATCTCCATGGGATTGCCTGAAATTAAAACTGTAAACAGTTTATCTGTCATTTCACAGTTGTTTGAACGTGTTTTCAGTGTATTTATGCTGCCCGTTTCAAAATAACGTTACATTTACTTGTAGTTCAAGAGTTCCATATACATCTCTGGACAATTCCATTGTATATTATTGTGAATTCTAAGAGAAGAAACCACATTTACAGAGTCTTCTTAGCTCTATTAGCTTGTATTCTTAAGGATTTAAGTAGTTTCTTTAGAATCTCCATGAGATTGACTGAAATTACAACTGTAAACTGTTTATCTGTCATTTCACAGTTGTTTGAACGTGTTTTCAGTGTATTTATGCTGCCCGTTTCATAATAACGTTACATTCACTTGTAATTCAAGAGTTCTATAAACATCTCTGGACAATTCCATTGTATACTATTGTGAATTCTAAGAGAAGTAACCACATTTACAGAGTGTTCTGAGTTCTATTAGCTTGTATTCTTAAGGATATTAAGTAGTCTCTGTAGAAACTCCATCGGATTGACTGGAATCGTAAATATAAACAGTATTCTCGTCACTCCACCACTTTTGGAACATGTTTTCAGTGTATGTACGCTACCCTTTTTATATGAAAGCTCTATTTACTTGTATTCAAGAGTTCCATACACATTAATGGACAATTCCATTCTCTTTGAAGGTAAATTCTAAGATTAGTAACACATTTACAGAGTGTTCTGAGCTCTATTAGCTTGAATTCTCAAGTATTTAAGTAGTTTCTTTAGATTCTCCATGGGATTGACTGAAAATAAAACTGTAAACAGTTTATCTGTCATTTCACAGTTGTTTGAACGTATTTTC
Organism: Myotis lucifugus; assembly: GCF_000147115.1. Lineage (NCBI taxonomy): Eukaryota > Metazoa > Chordata > Mammalia > Chiroptera > Vespertilionidae > Myotis > Myotis lucifugus. Next base: position 2,373 of record NW_005879932.1, on the reverse strand, counting down.
AGTGTATTTATGCTGCCCGTTTCAAAATAATGTTACATTTACTTGTAGTTCAAGAGTTCCATATACATCTCTGGACAATTCCATTGTATATTATTGTGAATTCTAAGAGAAGAAACCACATTTACAGAGTGTTCTTAGCTCTATTAGCTTGTATTCTTAAGGATTTAAGTAGTTTCTTTAGAATCTCCATGAGATTGACTGAAATTACAACTGTAAACTGTTTATCTGTCATTTCACAGTTGTTTGAACGTGTTTTCAGTGTATTTATGCTGCCCGTTTCATAATCACGTTACATTTACTTGTAGTTAAAGAGTTCCATATACATCTCTGGACAATTCCATTGTATATTATTGTGAATTCTAAGAGAAGAAACCACATTTACAGAGTGTTCTTAGCTCTATTAGCTTGTATTCTTAAGGATTTAAGTAGTTTCTTTAGAATCTCCATGAGATTGACTGAAATTACAACTGTAAACTGTTTATCTGTCATTTCACAGTTGTTTGAACGTGTTTTCAGTGTATTTATGCTGCCCGTTTCATAATCACGTTACATTTACTTGTAATTCAAGAGTTCTATAAACATCTCTGGACAATTCCATTGTATACTATTGTGAATTCTAAGAGAAGTAACCACATTTACAGAGTGTTCTGAGTTCTATTAGCTTGTATTCTTAAGGATATTAAGTAGTCTCTGTAGAAACTCCATAGGATTGACTGGAATCGTAAATATAAACAGTATTCTCCTCATTCCACCACTTTTGGAACATGTTTTCAGTGTATGTACACTACCCGTTTTATATGAAAGCTCTATTTACTTGTAATTCAAGAGTTCCATACACATTAATGGACAATTCCATTCTCTTTGAAGGTAAATTCTAAGATTAGTAACCGCATTTACAGAGTGTTCTGAGCTCTATTAGCTTGAATTCTCTAGTATTTAAGTAGTTTCTTTAGAATCTCCATGGGATTGCCTGAAATTAAAACTGTAAACAGTTTATCTGTCATTTCACAGTTGTTTGAACGTGTTTTCAGTGTATTTATGCTGCCCGTTTCAAAATAACGTTACATTTACTTGTAGTTCAAGAGTTCCATATACATCTCTGGACAATTCCATTGTATATTATTGTGAATTCTAAGAGAAGAAACCACATTTACAGAGTCTTCTTAGCTCTATTAGCTTGTATTCTTAAGGATTTAAGTAGTTTCTTTAGAATCTCCATGAGATTGACTGAAATTACAACTGTAAACTGTTTATCTGTCATTTCACAGTTGTTTGAACGTGTTTTCAGTGTATTTATGCTGCCCGTTTCATAATAACGTTACATTCACTTGTAATTCAAGAGTTCTATAAACATCTCTGGACAATTCCATTGTATACTATTGTGAATTCTAAGAGAAGTAACCACATTTACAGAGTGTTCTGAGTTCTATTAGCTTGTATTCTTAAGGATATTAAGTAGTCTCTGTAGAAACTCCATCTGATTGACTGGAATCGTAAATATAAACAGTATTCTCGTCACTCCACCACTTTTGGAACATGTTTTCAGTGTATGTACACTACCCTTTTTATATGAAAGCTCTATTTACTTGTAATTCAAGAGTTCCATACACATTAATGGACAATTCCATTCTCTTTGAAGGTAAATTCTAAGTTTAGTAACCACATTTACAGAGTGTTCTGAGCTCTATTAGCTTGAATTCTCAAGTATTTAAGTAGTTTCTTTAGAATCTCCATGGGATTGCCTGAAATTAAAACTGTAAACAGTTTATCTGTCATTTCACAGTTGTTTGAACGTGTTTTCAGTGTATTTATGCTGCCCCTTTCAAAATAACGTTACATTTACTTGTAGTTCAAGAGTTCCATATACATCTCTGGACAATTCCATTGTATATTATTGTGAATTCTAAGAGAAGATACCACATTTACAGAGTGTTCTTAGCTCTATTAGCTTGTATTCTTAAGGATTTAAGTAGTTTCTTTAGAATCTCCATGAGATTGACTGAAAATACAACTGTAAACTCTTTATCTGTCATTTCACAGTTGTTTGAACATGTTTTCAGTGTATTTATGCTGCCCGTTTCAAAATAACGTTACATTTACTTGTAGTTCAAGAGTTCCATATACATCTCTGGACAATTCCATTGTATATTATTGTGAATTCTAAGAGAAGAAACCACATTTACAGAGTGTTCTTAGCTCTATTAGCTTGTATTCTTAAGGATTTAAGTAGTTTCTTTAGAATCTCCATGAGATTGACTGAAATTACAACTGTAAATTGTTTATCTGTCATTTCACAGTTGTTTGAACGTGTTTTCAGTGTATTTATGCTGCCCGTTTCATAATAACATTACATTTACTTGTAATTCAAGAGTT
>NW_005879931.1:3384-7480 GCF_000147115.1 Myotis lucifugus | reverse complement strand
TGTTTAAGGTCACGGTTACTGAGTGTAGTTCACACACAGCCAAGTGTATCCTTTTCAAATCCAGGTACGTGGGTCCTGAAGAAGTAGGCAGAGTCATAGGACCCCCCCAGGGTCACGGTCCAACGTATCTCCTCACCCGCAGTGTCCCCTCCCGCCTGCGGTCCACGCCCTCCCTCCCCCCAGCCTTTCGCCTGAGCTGCTTTCGGTCCCTCCGTTTTGCTTTTTCCGGAATACCACGTCAGTGGACCCATAAAGCCTGTGGCCTTTTGTGTCTGCCTTTCCTCATCGAGCTAATGCGCCTGCAGTGGACTCACCCCCGGCTGCCTGGATCGCTGCTCACTCCTGTTCGCAGCCGAGTGGGACTCCAGGGCCTGCGTGGGGGTTTTGACCTGAATGGTTATTACCTTGTCTCTCCTCTCCTTGGGATGGGTGTTTGCGGCGAGCTGGAGGGAATTGTGTTTATATTTCCTATCGGATGATACGAGAGAGAATCATGCCAAGAATTGAACGTATTTACATGCTTTGGTGGTTTTTTTTTTATAAGAAGAAATATTTTAATTGACAAAATGTCAAGCCCTGAGCGAGCGTGGGAGCCTCGCGTGAACAGCTGGTCCCTGGGCGAGAACACGAACATCCGAACGTCTGGCACGGCGTTCATTGCAAAACAACGACAGATGACGACGTAAAGCTGGTACGCTGCTCTCTGACCTGGGTCCTTGGGGCTGAAGGGAAAATAAAAGCATGTTTCTAAACAGAGGTTTCACCTTAGGAAGGAATTCTGTCTTTCTAACCCACACCTTGAAGATGTGTTTGTCTCCTGAACTATTCTAATAATTTATGAGCTGCAGCTCTTCACGTCACAGAGAGTATTCCGTGAAACAGCATCCGAGCTCACATTCCCTGCCTCCAGAGAGTCTAAGAGACTGTTTCACATTTCCTATCTTCAGGGCACCGTCTTTCAAGAGTCCACACGAAACATGGACACGTCCTCATCCGATCAGGGAGCCGCCACACGGGCGCCGGTCAGCTCGTGGAATTTCCACGTAAGGTCCACAGACCTTGTCCTGATGGGAAGGGAAAGGCCACACCATCACAGCCAGTGACTGCCCATTGCCTAGCTCCACTGCAAAGTCATCGACTTTTTCTTCCGTGAAGTTCTTACAGCTTTTTCTTCTTTCTGTAATTAATGAATGTGGAATATGCTAGTGCTTGCTGAAAAAAAAAAGGAATCTTCTTTTTTTTTTAAAATATATTTTATTGATTTTTTACAGAGAGGAAGGGAGAGAGATAGAGAGTTAGAAACATCGATGAGAGAGAAACATCGATCCGCTGCCTCCTGCACATCTCCTACTGGGGATGTGCCCGCAACCCAGGCACATGCCCTTGACCGGAATCGAACCTGGGACCTTTCAATCCGCAGGCCGACGCTCTATCCACTGAGCCAAACCAGTTTCGGCAAAAAGGAATCTCCTTGAGATCTAAAAACGTGCTTAACTTATTCAAAGACAAGAACTATATCATGAGAAACCTTCATTCCTGGGCCCCTTGGCCATGGAAATCCATCTCAATGTTAAAACTCGGAGTGCCTTCTGTTCAGCTAGAGGTGATCGCTCTGGCGTCTTCAGTCATTGTGACCCGATCCTATGGTAATAATATGGCAACATCTTTCAATCAAGACACACAGGCATTTACAAACAGGTGACTGTTAATTCTCTGGACACTCCTGTGAGGACGGTTAGGAAACAGCCCATCTGTCGTACAGACACGATCCTCCCAGAGGGCTCCGAGACAGCAGCATAAATGAGAATGTCAACACGCGTTACTCTAATGAGCAGTCTCCATCAATATTTTCGAAGAACATGGGCCTTTGGAAAGCCATGTTAACAAGACTTCACTGCCTCTATGGAAGCTCCACTTGATAAAGCTAAAAGAGAGGGCTGCAGAGGGGGGCCGGAGGGGGGCGGGTTCCAACCACCTGGTGTTGAGGGGTGCCGCCTACAACAGAAAGAATGCTTGCCTGGCATCTGTAAGCATGGACACCTTTTGATTCCCGGGAAATAGTTCCATTAATTTTTTCCTTCATGGTTAATTCATGGTGTCTTTGAAGGTTGATGCTGATGAGGAAGATTCTTTGAATATTCACCCACGGCTGCTGTTTATGTAAGCAGGGCCTGGAGACCCTTAGAGGAGCTCGCCCCGCATTCACATGCCTTGTATGGACCAGGCTGAAATGTACGCAGACCTACATTCTGCAGCAACCGCCTCGTAAATGGACGTGATTCCTTTCCCTATAAAACAGTCGAAAGAGTGTGATTGGGGATTTTGTATCTGAGAGCGTAATCTGGCCCTAAAATCCAGTGGAAAGAGAGTAGACTCGGGTTTGAGAGACGCGGGTCCATGTGGCAGGCAGCAGAGGATGCTCTCTCCACCCCGTGCGGCTCCCCATCCCAGCAGCCTCTCAGGGGTACACGGATTTTCATTTCTGCAGGAGTGTAGGACACGAAGAAAGTTGTTTTTCCTTTAGATTCCAAATAACGTATCTGAGCGATTTTATTCTCTTATGTGTTTACATTTATCTTTATTGTTGAGAATGCAACTCCCACCGCAATGAACCTTAACGAGTAGGATAAAGTTTATAGTGAAAACTAGGCACAAACTTTTGCCGAGCTTCATAGCACACGCGTGTATATTTCCACCCTGTGGGAGCGGAGCAGTGAGCTGCGGAGATCTGCGTGTGGAAAGTGACTCAGCGCTGGCGGACTCGCCCTTTCTGGTCAGCATGGGTGCCGGTCACCTATCTGTCTCTCCATCTCCATGTCCATCTCTGTGGCCTGCAGCCCACGATGACACACAGGAAGTCCTGCTGCTTCGCCAACACTGAGAGGCAATGAGATAGGCATCGAAGGAAACCCTAATTTGCGGGGGTTGGGGTGGGGGTGGACATAGACTCCGCCCCCAAATAAATGGCAGCTCACGTGCAATGACATAGCCCAGTGGTTGGCAAACTCATCAGTCAACAGAGCCAAATATCAACAGTACAACGATTGAAATTTCATTTGAGAGCCAAATTTTTTAAACTTAAACTATATAGGTAGTTACACTGTTATTAACTTAATTAGGGTACTCCTAAGGCTTAGGAAGAGCCACACTCAAGGGGCCAAAGAGCCGCATGTGGCTTTCGAGCCGCAGTTTGCCGACCACTGACATGCCCATCCCATGCAGCTGTGGTGAGCCTGGGCTCCCAGGCTGGCAGCAGTCCACAGCGACCTGCAGGGTTGCACAAATGCTACAGTGAGGCCTCCCTGACCCACAGACGCCAGAGCCCCACCGGCCCCTTCCTCCTGCCCATCTGTGGGTCCTGGGATGCATTCCTCCCAGAGACCGGTCGGCAGCACTCCTGCCTCCATCTCTCTTTCCGTCCTTCCTCTCTGCCCCAATGCTCCCAGCCAGAGACCTTGTGTGCACATTGCATAAGCCATGGACACAGACCATGGGGGTGGGGGGGGCGAGGGGAGCGGGGGGCAGGCTAGAAGAGGTCAATGGGGCAAAGGGGGCATCTGTAATACTTTCAACAAGAAAGGTTTCTATTTTTTTCATTAAATATATTTTTACTAGAGGCCGGATGCACGAAATTCATGCAAGAGTGGGCCTTCCTTCCCCCGGCTGCTGGCACCAGCTTCCCTCTGGCACCCTGGACCCGGGCTTCCCTCACAGCCCCGGCTTCATCTGGAAGGTGGTCCGGAAGGATGTCCGGTCTAATTAGCATATTACGCTTTTATTATTATATAATTGGTTTCAGAGAGGAAGGGGGAGGGAGAGATAGAAACATCAAAGATGAGAGAGAATCATTGATCAGCTGCCTCCTGCACGCCCCCTACTGGGGATCGAGTCCATAGCCTGGGCATGTGCCCTTGACACTCAATCACTGAGCCACGTCAGCCGAGCAACAATAAAGATTTTTTTTTTAATCTTTTCATATTATTTTAAAGTTTTTCAAAGTATAAATATCAAATTGGGATAACTCCTATATGTGCACTTTATTATATGTCAGTTGCACCTTGAAGCAGCTCCTGAGACAAAACACATGGAACCATTA
>NW_005879931.1:2042-3284 GCF_000147115.1 Myotis lucifugus | reverse complement strand
GGTGGAATCAGGCAGCTGGGGAAGGAGGAGGAGGGAGAATGGAAAAAACCAGAAAGCCAAATCCCGGACGAAAATGTGGGAAACTCTGAGCCAGAACTTGGACAACAGAGCCCGGGGTCAGGAGGAGACGGGGTTCCTGGGGGTCAGGGGGGTGACTCCGTGAATGCTCCGCCGGCCTCCAGCTTCCCCGGAGGCAGGAATTCACCTCGGGGATCGGGGAAGCCGCAGGCAAATCTCATGGCTCATAGAACACCTTGGGCCGTGGGGCGCCAGCAAGCCTCCTGCGCCATCCCTCCAAGAATGTCGCCCCGAGAGGGCGGCCTCATGGGAGGCGGGGGTAGACCCCCAGGGCCCAGGAGGCTGAAGTCTGAGTCCTCGAGCTGTGGGGTGGCAGGGATCCCCCCCCGCCCCGACCTGGTGGTGCCGAGCCAGGCCTCCAGCGCAGCCGGGGCTGATCTCTGAGCTCCTGTGTGCAAGCCGCCGCCCAGGGACGCAGAAGCCATTCAGGCGGAGGCCCGGCGTGTCCAGTGGGCGCCGCGGGGCATTGGCTTGGAGGGGGCTCCTCTGGGCCGGACACTGTGAGGCTGGCGAGCTTCTGTTCACAAATGCCTGAGGGCCACTGCCCTGGGCCACGCTCCGAGAAGGAAGTGGGCGGAAGGCTGCTGCCTCTCTTGTGGAAATGTTTTAAAAACGTTCGGTCCCCTCAGACTTAAGCCTGGAGACATCTTGGTTCACCTTCAGATCTAGAGGTTTCTGATCGTATAAGCTGCCTTCCCTGTGGCTGCAGTGGTATAAAGGTTTGCTCTGAATCTGAAGATAATGTGTCTCACCCTGGCCAGTTTGGCTCAGTTGTTAGAGCGTCAGCCTGCAGACTGAAAGGTCCAGGTTCAATTCTGGTCAAAAGCACATGCCCGGGTTGCAGGCTTGATCCCCAGTGTGGGGCGTGCAGGAGGCAGCCAGGCAATGATTCTCTCTCATCATTGGTGTTTCTATCTCTCTCTCCCTCCCTTCCTCTCTGAAATCAATATATATATATATTTTAAAAGAAAATGGCCTAAACAACCTTTCATTCACTGAATGCATACTTTAGCCCAGCGGTTCTCAACCTTGGCTGCACATTAGAATCACCTGGGAATCTTTTTAAAATCCTGATTTCTGGGCCTCATCCTCCGGAAATTCTGTTTCTTTGTTACTAGTGTTGTGGCCCCACTCCATAACAAAGAAACAGAATTCCGGAGGATG
>NW_005879931.1:0-1328 GCF_000147115.1 Myotis lucifugus | reverse complement strand
AAGCTCCCGGGCTTCCAGTCCTATAGCCCTGGATGGGACTAGACTCCGTCAGCTTTTCGATTGACCCCGTGAATGATTGCTCTCGATAGACAGACTCCCCTGGAACCGGGGCCGTGGCAGTGACTTCACATAAAGCAGGATCCCTCGTCACTCGCAGGAAGCGTGGAAGTCAGACTGCAAAGTGGTTGAGAAGGGAGGAGGGGCGGGGGGAGGTGGGGAGGGGGGAGGGCCTTGGCTGCAGAAAGGAATCGACGCCGCCCCTGGAAGAACCCAGGCTTCTACATCCGCGGCAGGAACTTAAAGAATAAACTGTATCGTGAGCCGGCTCCTGAGTGTGTCCAACGGAAGAAGATGCCGCCCTGAGTTAAACTCCGTCTCAGAGAAGCAGGACTCCGGGTGCCGGCGGTGAGAATGGCACCAGGGGTCAGGCCTGGGCTCGGCCGCCTCGGTGCCTGAGTTCTGGCTAAGAAAGAGCTGTGAGAGGCAGTTTGCTGAGAAGGTCGCAGAGGTAGACGTGAGCAGCAGGAGAAATGGGCTCAAGAGACCAGTGTCAGGGGGAAAGCGGGCCCTGGGGCTCAGGAGAAAGAGGGTGAAGGTGAAGGAATGGGCCTGGGGGGGAAGGCGCCTGGGCCTGCGCTGTCCCCTGTCCTCAGGGCCTGTGAGGACGGGATCTTAGGGGCGGTCCCAGGGCAGGACCTCATAGACGCTGCATCAGCTCCCCAGGTGTGTCCTCTCAGGATGCTGGGCTCTGCTGATTGGTCGCTGCCAGGGGCTCATCAGTCAGTTCAGCTGGTCTCCAGGCAGCCATGGCGTCACTTGCCTGGTTTGGCTGCTTTTGTGGGCCTGGAGCTGAGACACACTGAGGATGTATTTGATGCCGGTGAGAACCTCCTTGCTCTGGGGGCTTAGTGCTTCTGGGCTATTCTCCCACCCCCTGTTCGCTGCCCTCTGAGGGGGTCTCACCCACACGGCTAGCAACATGCCGGGGAGGAAAGGTCAGGGGAGGCCCAAACCCCATGACCGAGGCAGGAAGGGGGGGGGTCTAAGCCGCATGACCCAGGAGATGCTGGGGGAGGAACAATCATCCTGGGGGAAGTCCCAGTTCTGCCCGTGGCTCAGCACCCGGGGCTTTCCGCCTGGCGACCTGTGCCTGGCCCGTCGCCCCTGCTCTGCTCATGCTGTCTCCCTGCCACCACAGCAGGCCCTGGAACCAATGGCACCTGCGAGGTGAGTTCTAGGGCAGTCGGGGGGGTGAGGGTCAGAGAGGGAGGCCGGGTCTTGCAGCAAAGGAGATTGGAGCAGGTTGCACCAGGGAGCAAAGCCAAGCT
>NW_005879930.1:0-6666 GCF_000147115.1 Myotis lucifugus | reverse complement strand
CTTCCTTTCCACTGCTTCCGCCACCTTTGCTGTGGCCCTCAGGCTAGAATATGCTAGAAGGTTTCCCCTCCTCCAACAAGTCTCCCTCCAGCTCCCAACGCCGCCTCCATTCTGGAAGTGAGTTCACTTCCTACAAGACAAGCCCCTGTCGGCCCTCAGCTGGCCGGCGTGCCCCAAGCCGGGCTCCTGGATGCGTTTCTAGCCGCCCTGCCCGGCGTGGCCACTGGGGGGCGGGGGCGGGAGGTGGCTCCTGGTTCCCCAAACATGCTGCCTGCTGTGGCTGTTTCTCTGGCTGGAGTTGGTAAAACTCCCTCCAGCACCAGCACCACCCCCAGGTGAGCTGTGCTGGTGTCCTGGCCTCGCCCCCAGGGGCTGTTCCACTTCACCCCCCCCCCTCCCGCCTTTCTGCCAGGAACTAATCAGCTGGCTTCCCCACAGGGTCTGCAACTGACCCACCCGCTGGCTACAGAGAGGCTGGGAGCCGTGAAGCTGGCCTGCATTTCTGCACCCTGGTATGTGGGATGTACAGGCCCAGCCTGGCCAGGCCCTCAGGCACCACTGTCCCCTTCACGCCCCATTATGCTTTATGCCACCTCCTGACCGTCTCCATTTGTTGCTTTCTGTTTGGTGCCAGCCCTCCCGGTGGAATAAGCTGCAGGAGGCCGATCTGCGGCCGGGTCACTGCACACAACCCTGCACTGGGTGGCATGTCCGGGAGGCATGAGCTGGCATTTGCCACACGTAAGGAAGGAATCTGTTTAAATTAATTGTCATCATTATTATTATTTTTTTGGTTAATCCTCACCTGAGGATATTTTTCCATTGCTATTTAGAGAGAGTGGAAGGGAGAGGGAGAGACACAGAGAGAGAAACGTCCATGTGAGAGAGACACATGGATTGGTTGCTTCCCACACACACCCAAGCAGGGCAGGGACTGAGCCTCCAAGCGAGGCCCGTGCCCTTGACTAAAACTGAACCTGGGGCTCTTCAGTCTGCAGACTGGTGCTCTATCCACTGAGCACACTGGCTAGGGCTCATTTAACTTAAGTCTTTAAGGAGGCTTTGAGTTCTTATAATGCACATTACTTTTTGAATTAGAAACAGCTAATTACGTATGTTAGAATGATGACTCAGCATTCATTCCATATGTCTTGCCCTCGCCAATTTGGCTCACATCCATGTTTCTCTCTGTCTCTCCCTCTCCCTTCCAATCTCTCTCTAAAAACCAATGGAAAAATATCCCTGGGTGAGGATTAACAACAACAACAAATACATATCTTGATCTTCAAATGCGTTTCTCTAGTCTGGCTAATAAGCAGGAGGTCATTTTTGCTTTAGTGTGAGGCCCACACATGACATGAGCAACAGAATGAAAATCAAAATGCTAAAACCCCCTGCCCCCATCAGGGAGTTAGAGCTGCCCTGCCGGCCGGGGAGGACCCTGGCGGAAAAAGAAAACCCTCACATTTAGCATCGTCGTCTAGGACAGCGAGCTACGTGGAGGAACAGGCCACAGACTAACCCCGCCGGCTCGGAGAGGCCAGCCTGCAGGACCCCACAAACTCGGAAAGTGACCAGGTGGGACCAACATAAAATTGCCACCGAAACGCGGGCCATGGTGGGCAGTCACATCCCAGGCAGGCAGCTTCCTGGACAACGGTCAGTGTTTACCCTGAACTGAGCCTGTCTATTGTCTTTTTGCATCTAATATAACAAACCTTTGGAAGGTCCAGTGATCCCTTTCCCAGACCCCCCAGGGCACAACCTCCCACCAGAGCAGAGACCACAGAGCCCCTCACGGTTACCTGGTCCCCTGAATACCATCTCTATGTGCTGTAAATGTTTCTTATTATTATTATTATTACTTCAGAGAGACAAAGGGAGAGGGAGACCTCGAAACATCAATGATGAGAATCATCGATCAGCTGCCTCTTGCACGTCCCCCACTGGGGATCTAGCCCACAACCCGGGCATGTGTCCTGACCGGCAACCTAACCGTGACCTCCTGGTTCATAGGTCAATGCTCAACCACTGAGCCACGCCGGCCGGGCTACTAACCATCCTATACCCAGCAATGTGAACGACGTGTGTGTCTCTCCATCTTACTTTGTATTTAACCCCAGAGGTTTTCCCGAGTTGCTTTCTCCCGCGCCCTGAATCTACCACCAGTGGATTTCACGGACCCCCCTTAAGCCCCTCCTTTGACTAATGTATGCGACAAGCTGCGGAGCTGCCCTTCTCAGGAGCATTTCTCAGTCCATGGAGGTTTCGCTTCCTGGCAACGGGCATCAGTTTGGGTCAGATGCGCTCATAGGAATTCTCTACAGGGCTGGACATTTCCTACATCCACAGCTACTGGGAACAGAGTATTTATTTCAAGATAAAGATGCTGTGAGCCAGGGGGCGCTTTTTTAATTTCCTTCTGCAGTGAGAAGGGAGAGAAACAGGAAGAGGAAGTGGTACCACCACCCCCCCACCCCCCCACCCCCGCCAACAGCAGCAAAAAGAAAGTATTCCTTATCAGAGGCCGGGCTCACCTCTTTCCTTTCTTTCAGGTTCGTCAACATGACGATGGTCGCAGACTTCTGCTCCCAGATCATCCTCCAGAAGTCATTAACTGTTTCCTGCTTAGGGCCTGCATGTGGAGGAGGATCCCAAAGTCAGGCAAGACAGAGGTCCGGTGGGCCCCAGCCCCAGGCACTGCCTGGCCCCCGGATGGCTGCTCCCCCGATTCTCTGAGGCACAAAAGGGCTGGTGGATCCAGTTCACACCCGACAGAATTCCAGAACCCGTGGGGCTGGGAGGGGCCAGCAGGTCCCCGCCTGCCCATTCCATCCCTCCACACTCCCCGCTCCCCTCTGGAGCTGGGAACTCCTCAGGGGGCGGAATCCCTGGATCCGGGCAGGTGATAGTCACAGGCAGTCACCTATCAAAATGAGAGCTGGTCTGCAGCTAGGGGTCCAAGTGGTTTGTGGCCACTCAGTGTTTTGGTTTCAATATCGCACCCGGATGTGGTGTGTGAGTGTGAGTGTGAGTGTGAGTGTGTGTGTGAGTGTGAGTGTGTGTGTGATGAGAGAGTAACAATAACAAGCTTACCTTGAGCTGCTATGAATTTATTCTTCTCCTTGTAACCCTAGAAACATAAAATCAGATTTATAATGTCTCAAAATTATCTTTGTATGTCCCTCTCTAGTCTTTATTTTCTGGGAATACCTTTCAAGACACACACATGGGTAGACACAGATATATATATATATTTAATTGGTTTATGCATATAAATTCTCTTATATTGTATTCTTATGACAATTTTATAACTTATATTAAATGATCTTTTAAGGTTCAATGAAAATAGATTCATAATAATCCATTGTGTGTGGCTTTACCATCATTTATTTAACCAGTCCCTCCTGCTCTATTTTATCAGTTATATAAACAAAGCCTTAATGAACACCCTTGGTATCTATGTTTCTTTTTTGTTCTTTTTTTCTTTTTCTTGTTGTTAATCCTCACCCGAGGATATTTTTCCATTGATTTTTAGAGAGAGTGGAAGAGTGGGAAAGACAGAGAGAAACGTCGATGTGAGAAAAACACATCAATTGGTTGCCTCCTGCACGAACCCTGACCAGGCCCCAGGCCAGAGAGGAGCCTGCAACCAAGGTACATGCCCTTGACCGGAATCAAACCTGGGACCCTTTGGTCTGCAGGCCGACACTCTATCCACTGAGCCACACCGGCCAGGCCGGGACCTATGTTTCTTAAAAATGAAGCACAGATACTAATTCGAAAGGTGTGGATGCTCCCATGCTCTCTGTGCTGAGGCCACACTGCCCGGAAGTTGTGACAGTTTATGTTCCCAGACCCAGAAGAAAGCACCCACCGGTGACTCAGAGCCCCAGGTGGTGGTGCTGGGCCGGGGACAGGGACATGGAGGACTTACGTCTATGTATGAAGCATTAATGTAGTCCGAACAGGGCGTTCCGTCCACTTGGCTCAAAATCACCCGGGAATGATCATCTGTTTTAAAAAAACACATGATATCAGGAGAAGGAAATCACATCTGCCATCTACCGTATCAGACCCCGCAGAGTCCTCCCAGCTACAGTCTCAGACCCCGCAGAGTCCTCCCAGCTACTGTATCAGACCCTGCAGAGTCCTCCCAGCCACAATCTCAGACTCTGCAGAGTCCTCCCAGCTACTGTATCAGACTCTGCAGAGTCCTCCCAGCTACTGTATCAGACCCTACAGAGTCCTCCCAGCTACAGTATCCGACTCTGCAGAGTCCTCCCAGCTACAGTCTCAGACTCTGCAGAGTCCTCCCAGCTACAGTCTCAGACTCTGCAGAGTCCTCCCAGCTACAGTCTCAGACTCTGCAGAGTCCTCCCAGCTACAGTATCAGACCCCGCAGAGTCCTCCCAGCTACTGTATCAGACCCTACAGAGTCCTCCCAGCCACAGTATCAGACTCTGAAGAGTCCTCCCAGCTACAGTATCAGACCCAGCAGTCCTCCCAGCTACAGTCTCAGACCCTGCAGAGTCCTCCCAGCTACAGTCTCAGACCCTGCAGAGTCCTCCCAGCTACAGTCTCAGACCCTGCAGAGTCCTCCCAGCTACAGTCTCAGACCCCGCAGAGTCCTCCCAGCTACCGTATCAGACCCCGCAGAGTCCTCCCAGCTACAGTATCAGACTCTGCAGAGTCGTCCCAGCTACAGTATTAAACTCTGCAAAGGACAGACCCGGGCTCCCACGGTGACCACAGAGGGACCAGATGTGGGAAAGATCTCAGTGGCCAGCGTGGGCCTGCCCACCACCACACAGAAACAGGACGGCAGAATGTGCGGACCCTACCATGTGACAGCGTGTTCTCTGGGCCCCAGTATTGGCACATGTAGGTGTACTTAGGAGAACTTCTGGGGTGACCCTACCAGGCTTTCCGAGGAGAGGACTACTGCATCTCTGGACAAGTGGGCATTTGGATCTGGGGTTTGGAACCACAGACCCCAATCTCAGCCTTCAGGTCCGCCCCAGAGAGGAAGGTAAGCAGGACCCACACAGACCTGGGCTGACGGGCCACCTGCCTGGGAGGTTCCGGCCTACGGTGCAAGCAGAGTCCAGAGGGGGCTGGCCGGGAGTGTTCTGCGTGAGTGGAGTGTGTATGTGGGGTATGTGTGTGGGGGTGTGACTGTGGGGTTTGTCTTGGCAGCGAGGCTGGCTGTGAAGGTCACCCAGGGGCACGGCCCAGCCATTGATGCCTCTGCACAGATGTGTGACCCCCCCTGCCCTGCACCTCCTGGAGCCCACACTCTCTAGCCGGTGGCGGTCCCTAGCTGTCGGTCCCTAGCTGTCGGGTGGAAACCGGGTTTACTGGGAGCCTTCCCACAACACTGCCAGAGCCCTATGTGTTTCTCGTTTGTCCTTTTGGCCCTTGGTCCAGGGGACTTGCTGCTGGTGGCCAAGAGCTGAGTGCAACAGCGGGAGGTGCACGGGGCCACCCGCCGCCGTGGCTGGGGCTCAGGATCTGATCCAGCAGGTGGGGCCCTGCCTGCCAGTGCAGGCGGCCCCCTCTAGGCCCTGGGCAGCCCAGGTCTCATTCAGCACAGGCTCCGCGGCCAGACCCTCGTCCACGCAGGCTGCCTGTGCCCGGGTGGCCCATGCACAGGTGCCCGGAGGCCCGGTGCCTGGAGGCCAGGTGCGAGCTCCCAGCAGCTGCGCTGTCACGGGCTCTGATCTCTCAGCACCTGGATCATCACGTCACTCAGAGCGACACGCACCGTCACCGCGAGCTGCAGGGGATTCGGAGTTTAGTCAGAACACCACCGACCATGCAAAAACAGTAAAATCTTACTGGGAAGGATGTTGGGGTATCTGTTCTTGTCTCTGTTTTCTTCTTTATTGGCCTGTTCAAACGTTCCTTGCATGTGTCCAGACGGCAGCGACTGGAAGGGAACACAGCGGAGACACTCAGTGTGATGAATCCTAGCACGGAGTTCTGTCAGCTTCCCTGGGAGACAGGTCTCTGATCCCACCACTGCCTGTCGCCTCATCAATTGTAGCAGATCACCATCGGCTCATCAATCGTAACAAGTCACTACTGGTTCATCAATTGTAACAGATCACTATCGCCTCCACGTAGCGCTAAAGCAATGACTTAGTCGTTGGGAACTGTGTGCCAGCACCTGCCACTTCCTGACCAATATTCTGTAAACCTAAAACTGCTCTAAAAAAGTCTATTCAACGTAGTAAATTAAAAAGAAGGAAAAAAAGCCCTGAGAAGCCCCTGCCTTCCTCGGAAGGTGAGGCGGCTGCAGGGGCGGGTGGGGATGGCAGGAGGGGCCTGGGTGGCCTGGATACTCCTGGCTGACACCCAGCATGTGGCCTGGCATCTGCCCCAGATGGAGACAGAGTGACGCTGCAGCTCCATGGGCGGCACTGAGCGTCGCTGGGGCGAGAGAAAGGACGTGCTCCGGCACCTACCACCGAGTCAGGTTCCAGCTGGGGAAGGACCACCCGCCCGCCTGCCAGCCCGCACTGAGCTGCCCCGCACCCTGCCTGCCCTCCACCCGCCCGGGCCTCCCCTCGGCAGTGGCTCGGGTGGCGCAGGGGAACCGGGTAGCGCAGGGGAACCGGGAGAGCAGTGGAGGCTGTGCCGGAGCCGGGTCAGCCCACAGCC
>NW_005879929.1:0-6667 GCF_000147115.1 Myotis lucifugus | reverse complement strand
GAGTGTCTCATTTCTCATTGCAGTGCGCGGATCGCAGAGATTGCCACGATTCAGTCTTTTGTCTCGCTGGGTGGCTCAGTTGGATGGAGCGTTGTCCCGTACACAAAAGGTTGTGGGTTTGATTCCTGGTCAGGGCATGTATGGGAGGCAACCTGAGAGCAGAGAGCCCATCTGTGCAAGTTTGCCCACCCTGGGGGCAGTGAGCCCGAGACCAGCTGGGCAAGTCAGAGCCACTGTGGTGTCTTATCATGGTTTCCTTTTTGTGTTTCGTGTTTTACTAACTCATCCCATTTGTTCCTTCAAACTCCATCCCACTGCTACCCTTGAAAACTCTTTTTTTCTTTTCAGATTAAAAATATGTGTTATAAACAAACAAACAAACAGAAACTTAGCAACACCAAACAACAGTACCTGCGATACTGGGCTGGGAGCTAACATACAGGCTCAATGGGGTTGTCAGTGGCTTGAGTTAAATGAGCTTTTCACTCTCCACCAGTAAAGTCTCCAGACTGAAAACTTCATCCCAGATTAGGCGATCCAGCATGGGTCCCTGAACCGGGGTTTCTCAAGCCCGCCTGCCCCTGGGGGCCTGCAAGCCCAGACTGGGGTCCGGCTGGCAGAGCCCCCTCTCCTGGTCCCTGGTCCCTGGTTCCTATCCCATCGCCTTCTGCCTCCAGCAGTCACTTCCTAGTGGCTTTGAGGAGAAGTAAAGGGTTAATCTGAGGTCTGAACACTTGAAAGTCATCAAAAGTAAAACAGTGGGGTCACAGAGGGAAGCAGTTAGCAGGAATCCCTGTACTCAGGTCCGATGTTATGTTATTTTGCCTGAAAACAGAAGAGCCCTTAGAGCAGTGGTTCTCAACCTTCCTAATGCTGCGACCCTTTAATACAGTTCCTCATGTTGTGGTGACCCCCAATTTCATTGTTACAAATTGAACATAGTTAAAGCATAGTGATTAATCACAAAAACAATATGTAATTATATATGTTTTCCAATGGTCTTAGGCGACCCTTGTGAAAGGGTCGTTCGGCCCCCAAAGGGGTCGCGACCCACAGGTTGAGAACCGCTGCCTTAGAGGGAAACGATCTGAGTTAGAGGACAGTTTAAAATGCATGTGCCTGCTACTTCTAAGCTAGAGAATAAGCCAGTGGCATGCTGCTGAATTGTGCTGTAATGGGAAGGCATGTGTTTAAAATCCACATATTTTATTTCTCTGATTGCCTTAACAATATCTCAAATTTTTTTGGCCATTTTATTTATATTATTAATTTGTGCCAGAGGTCAACAAACTTTTTCTGTAAAGGACCAGCAATTTAATATTTTAGGTGTTTTGGATCAAGAGGCAAAATTGAGGATACTTAAGTATTTTTATGAAGAGAGAGAAAGCAAATTTTTATTGACTAGGTTCAAAATATAATAATAATAATTGAGTGCAATGGTTTTATAACTCAGGTTTACTAACAATGCAAGTAAAATTTTGGTGGGGGGAGATAACTGAAGTTCAAGATTTGTATTTTCTGTCATCAAATTGAGTGCAAATATTTACCTGTGAAAAGCTGTTCTTAGCCTACAGGCTGTCCAGAAACAAGTGGTGAAGCAGATTTGGCCTGTGGGCTGTGGTTTGCCGACTCCTAATTCATACAAATGATCAGCTTGGAAAACACATCCCTCTTCCCACCAATGGGGTGAGATAACAGGCTGGTCTGACAAAAATGCAGTGCTATCTAACATCCTGGCCTCGCCATGCTGATGGACTTCGCAACACCTTGATTTTAGATCATTGATCTGCGTGTGATTTTACAGAGAAGTCTTGGTGACTTCCTGTCACTAACAGAAATGGATTTCAGGAAGGTGGTGCCCCACTGAGCCCACTTAGGCATTTATTCTAAAATCAGCGAGACAGGGTCACCCTCTGACTCTTCCTACATGTGCTCAGTTGGCTCCCTGGTTTCCTCCATCCAGGCCCCGTGCTGGTCCCGTGTGTGTGTATATGCCTGACTCTGCACAGCCCCTGCGATTGCAGCCACCTGCCCTGAGCTCAGGCTCCCTGCAGGCGGCAGAGGCAGCATGCCCCTGAGGATCAAAGCCGGGAGGAGGAGGAAGGCCTGGTTCCCACACTCCTGTCTGCTCTTGCTGCTGGGAGGCAGCATTGCCTGGCCAGTCGGGACGCACTAATTCTGCCAGCAATCCTGGCTCGGGTGCAAATGCCTGGGAAATATTCCTTTATTTCCCCTTAGTTCAGCTAAAGTAGTGTAATTTTTCAAGTGGAACATTTTCTGGAATTAATGATATAAAAGGAAAGAAAAACAAATGTTGAGAAAGGTAGATTTACAGAATCCGAGTTTGATTAAAGCCTTCTAACCTGACTAAAGTCTGACCTGGCCTTGGCTTCGCTCAGTGCAGGCCTCTCCCTCCTCGCCCTTCTCATTTGGAAGCAGAGGCCTCTGCCTGCATGGCCACCTGCAGCAGGCGTAGGTCCCAGGCTGCTGCTATTGTTGGGTAGTCAGCTGGCCTGTCTTCTTGCAGACACAAACCAACACCCCCACCACAAACATCATGTTTGTACTTCAGGGGGGGACTCTGGCTGGTGAGCTCCTGGGAAACTCCATCATTTACACTTGCCGTGGGCCAAGGACCCCAATTTTCTATCTTTCTTGGCATCCTCATTTGTCACCATGATATCAAACTGTTGCTCTGGATTCCTCCACTACCCTGTCTGGTCTCCTTCTAGCAGTTCTCCGCACTAGTCTCAGATGGGGGACATTCATCCCCCGGGATTCAGTGGGGAGTTGGGTATCCAACTGATGGCTAGGAGATGCCCTTCCTTTTCTTTGCTGGGGTGGGGGTGGGGTTCTGAGAAGGCCAAGTGGACAAAATGGTCGAATGAACAGCCGGACACTAAGCATATTAGGCTTTTATTATATAGGATTTTCTTTAAACAACACTGTTATAGAGATGAAAAACAGGGACTACTGGGGGTTAGAGATGGTGGTGGTGGGTTGTGAAATGAGTGTGTCTGTGAAGGGGTAGCATGCGGGGACCTTTGTAGCGGCGGAAATACACGAATCTGCCCAATGATAAAATGATATGGAACCATCCATGCATGTTACACCAACGTGCAGTTCTTGTTTTTGATATTGTACTAGAACTTTGTAAGATGTAACCGTTGGGGGAAACTGGTGAAGAGTACCTGGAACCTCTCTGTATTACCTTTGTAATTCCTGTGCATTCACATTTCAAATTTAAAAGTAAAAAGAAAAAAAGATCAGTGGGAGTTATCTGTCACTTGGCTGCTATAAAAATGCCTCCCACTTGGCCCAAAATATCTACAAATTAGCATGGGCTCTATTAATGGACTTGTTTGTCTGATGAAGGGACGTCATAGTCCTCATGCTGATTAGACTCATCTTTTTAAAAATTTCTTTATTAAGGTATTACATATGTGTCCTTAGCCCCCCATTTTCCCCCCACCCCCCCACTCATGCCCTCACCCCCTGTTGTCTGTGTCCATTAGTTAGGTTTATATGCATGCATACAAGTCCTTTGGTTGATCTCTCCCCCTTACCCCCACCCTCTCCTACCTTTCCTCTGAGGTTTGACGGTCTGATCGATGCTTCTCTCATCTTGAGTCTCTTCTGCCCTTTAGATTCCATGGGCCAGGCTGGCTGGAATCCAGGACGTGATATAGTTGAGGGAACCTGGGCAAGACTTGCCAGGGCGGACATGCTGAAATTTTAACTATTTGAGTGGTTCACAGATAAAGAAGACATGGAACTATGCTGTGTGTACGTCCCAAGGCCAAAACCAGGGCCAATGGATGGAAAGTATCTGGAGCGAGATTGGGCCTCAGTATAAGGAAATCTGGTCACGTCCTGAGAGGTCAGCAGGTCACGGCTCTGCCATTGCTGAAACATGCCTGGGGTAGTGAGCAGATTGAGTGCCATCCATCAGGGATCCTATCCAGGTGGTGACTGCAGTGGCAGAAATGGGGACTCTTCAGGCACCTTCCAAAGGCATACCGAGGCCATCGGCCGAGTTGTGAATAAAGAAATCCAACACTGGGTGTGTGGAATCAGGAGTGGCAGAACCTTAAAATGGACCATGTATTGATCTTTACTATTTTGAGAAAATTTAAATGAAAGTATACTTTTTCTGGGATTATTCTTGGTTTTATTAGAATACTAGTTCCAGTGGAGCAAGGGCAGGATTTGAGGACGGTGTGGCCATTAAGGGCCCTAGACTGGAGAGCACTGATGAACCAGAACATGGGGATTTTGGGGAGAGACCTAGTTCTGGTGGAGCAGTTGGGGTGCAACTCTAATATCTCTGCAAAGCCTTGGACTCAAACAAAAAGAGGCCCTGCAGAATGTTCTCTGCTGCCTCTGGCTTCGTGTAGCCTGAATTTAGAGTACAACTCCTTTCATTTTGTTGCTCCAACAAGCATGCTTTCCACTGATAAATCAGATTCCTCCATGACACACATAGAAGTGCAGGTGTGGCTCTAGCTGCTGTGGCTCATTTGGTTGAGTGTCATCCCATGTGGTCAACAGTTCAATTCCTGGTCAGGGCACATGCCTGCGTTGCAGGCTCCATCCCCAGTAAGTGGCATGCAGGAGGCAGCCGATCGATGTTTCTCATTGATGTTTTTCTGTCATCGATGTTTCTCTCTCCAGCTCCCTTCTTTTCTCTCTTAAATCAATAAATGCATATGTTTTCTTAAAAAAGAACTGCAGTCCTGGCCAGTGTGGCTCAGTGGTTGAGCATCAACCTATGAACCAGGACGTTGGGGCACATGTCCAGGTTGCGGGCTCCACCCCCAATGTGGGAGTGTGCAGGAGGCAACTGATCAATGGTTCTTTCTCATCATTGGTGTTTCTCTCTCTTTCTCCCTCTCCATTCCTCACTGAAATAAATACAAATATATTTTTTATAAAGGAACTGCAGGTATGGGGTGGAGTTGGCGAGAAATGTTAGGCAGGTTTGTAGGGCCTTTAAGAAAGGAAGAAAGTCTGCATTCATGTCCGTATGTCCAGTTTGGCTAGGTTCCAATTATGGTGGTAAGGTTGAGTGTCAAGGCCACTGGTATCTAATTATTTACTTTATATTTGTCAGCATGCAGAGCAGCTAAGTATAGTTTTCATCAACATGTTTGGATTAACTCTCAGAACTGTGGCGGCTAAAAGTTTAGGTAGCATAGAACAAAGATCATATGAGGCACCCGGGTGACCCAAAATTGGGGTTACCCACAGTAGGGCTTTCAGAGACAGTTTGAAGGTGCAGTTGGGAGAAGGGTGCTCATGTGCCAAATGCAATTTAGAGGCATCGGGGGTCTTGCTGATTACATAAAGTTAATGCGTTTGAAGGGATATATTTCACAGTGCTGCTGAATTCAGGCCTGTGCTCACCTGACCAAGTCCTCTGTAGTGCATGGCACCCAATGATTCAGGCAGGCATGGGAGAGATGGTGGGCTGGAGGAGTGTAGAAGGAGAAGGCAGAGTTGCCTAAAGTGAAGACAGGAGGGGTTGGTGGGTTCAGGGAAGGAACTAGAAGTGCCCCATCCAGTCCCTACCCCGTGGTTACTTCGGTGGCATCCCTGATCCCAGGCAGCAGAGCACATCCGGGCCCATTGACATTCACTTGGACTCATTCCCCTGACTCTCATGTCCAGGCTGCTGGTCCTTACCACCAGGGAGTGTTCGGTTCTGTGTTGTTTCTTTTCCTATTAATGTGGCTTTTCAAAGGGAGGCTAGGGAAAGACATGTGGCTATCAGTTTACTTTTACTTTTTTGCTTTCCATTTCAGCAGTCAAATCCGAAACGTGACACAGATGTCTGTGCTTTTTCATTATTTTCCCATTTCATTCTTCCTTCCCGATAAAGTGGGAGGTTGACTGGGTAGTCAGTGAAATGCAGAACTAGCCCCAGGGCAGTAGGCTATCAGGGAAGTGGTTCACAGTTCAGGTTCTGGGTCCATAGTTTTCTAAAACCTTTGTAATGTTTGACTTTTTAAAAGTCGGCACTTAATCTAACGAGCCTCTTCATGGGACAAAATTGGAATTGCACCTCAGAATTGAACTGAGCCGAATTTCCAGGCTATTTCCCTTGAGAATTCTGAGAAATGAATACCCTTATTTTTAAGTACTCAGAGATCTTCAGATAACAATACTCTATGCCTATAAAGCACCCTTTAGTAGGATACTAGCCCGAGGGAGAGGCAGCACATATGTGCCAACCTCCACAGGCTCCCAGGAAATACTCCTCGCCAGTCCAGTCCTCGCCAGCCCAACATCAAAGCTGCCTCACTATGGGAACTTGGCCCCCAGTTTATGATGCTGGGATTAAAAGGCCAACATACCCAGGACGGAGCTATTTACACGGAGGGTAATTTTAATGGGTTTCCCCAGCTCTTTGTAGAGTTAGCACCATCCTTGTGTTTATATGATGCTAGATGCCCTGTGAAAATTAGATGGATCAGAGCTGGTGCCCAACAGGAAGCAGGAAGTACAACCCATCCTGAGTTCCATGGTTAATGTGATTTTAATCTCATGGGTGTCAAGGGTGGTAGGGTGGAGGTGACTTTATCTCTTTTATGGACTCAAATTTCTTTAATTGATTTTTATTTTTAAGGATTAAAAAAAGTTAGCATTCGTGTTTGGTAAATTTGAA
>NW_005879928.1:0-6667 GCF_000147115.1 Myotis lucifugus | reverse complement strand
TTTTTTTCTTTAAGTTACTTTCTATGTATTTGAATGGGTTCATTGTCAACAATACTAATTTACATTTAGGTTTAATATAAATAACTAGAGGCCCGGTGCACAGAATTGTGCATCAGTGGGGTCCCTTGACCTGGCCTGAACTCTCTTGTAATCTGGGACCCCTCGGGGTATGTTGGATAGCCTGTTTTAGTTCGATCCCCGCAGGCCCCATCCAGACAGGAGGGAACCTAATCCTGTGCATTGAGCGTCTGTCCCTGGTGGTCAGTATGCATCATAGCGACCAGTTGACCGGTCGTTCGGTTGTTCGTTCATTCAGTCGCTTAGGCTTTTATATATATAGATGGGTTGAGCTGGCCCTGAATTAGCAAAACCAAGAAGTAGAAAATAGCAACATAATGTAATAAACAGACAACTGGATTAGGAGTCCATGCAGAGGCTTAAATCAACCTCTGTCAAAGTGTAAGCATTCAGTTTGACTAGAGTGGTTGATTTCATTATTAGAGGTTTCATAGACTTCAAGACCATAGGATTCAAGACTCAAGTCTTCTTTGGTATTTTCTTCATCTGCAAAATGGAGATAATTGCTTCACAGGAATAGTGTGAGGATTGAATACAGTGGACCTGTGCTTGATCGATAGCAGCTAATAGATATAGGCCATTTTTTCTTTCCTTTATTCAGACATCGCAGTCAAAAAACAAGACTACCGATGGAAGACTTTTCTACCTCCTGGTTCTGAATTAAATACAAAAGGGTTGTAATTATGGGAAGCAAAAGTCACTGTAATTCTATCCCCTAAATTCCAATCTGCCTCAGTTTACATGCTTAACTTTTGAACTTTAGGAAGAGACCACGTTTTCTAGGAGTAGGAAATTTAACAGTAAAATTTTTCATCCTCAATGAGGAACTGCTTCCATAGCCCACTGCCTGCTCTTGCCCCCAAGATTTGAGGCAACAACTCTTTCCTGAAACTTCCTGCTTCCATCCATATTTTATTACTGCTCTTGGACAAAGCCTCTTCATTTTGAGGGAAAATCTGACCCCATGAAACTTTCAGCTAAATCCCTTAATTTTGCTCTGTGAAGCAAGAAAGAACTCTTAATTTCTCCTCCATCTTTGAAGTCTTCAGTTAAATATCTCAATCACTCTCTCCTCTGTCCTTCTGATGAAAAATGAGCAACTTCTTTAATAATCCCTTATGTGATATGACTTTCTATCTAGACCTCTCACCATTTTAATCACTTCTCCTTCTTACATACCAAACCTAGGCACAATACTTAAACCGATCAGCAATGTACAGTTCAACTATTAACAACCTAGAGGAGTTGATTGTACTTTCATTAATAATGTCTACTATTGGAATAGCTTTTTTTCTTTCTCAGGAATTTCCACTGCACTGCTGGTGTACACTAAAGTTGTAGTTACCTTATGTTTGCCTCTTTAGGTAACTACATATTTTTTAAAATATGAACTGCTATGTAGCTATGTTTCTTTAATTCTATATTTCTGTGATTTTTTAAAAAAATCATGATAGAATATTTTGCAATTTCATTAGGTTAGTTTCAGGTTCTTGGAAAATTTGAAAATGTATGATTGTGCCTATTTTTTCTTTTCTTTTTTTTATTTGCCTTGTTTTATCTCTCTTGCTGTCAAAGCTCTTTCTTGTCTACAGAAGTGACCAACATTTGCCTCCGTTCATCTCCTTGGCTGGGGCACATTGTGTGCGATTGTTTGAGGAGGTCAGCCCTGAGTCTGGTGTACAGCCAAATGAGTCATTACAGAATCTCCCAACATTCAAAGGCAAAATTCTGGGTGGCAGGTGCCTTGATTAGCTTGATTTGTATTGTCTCTGGGCTTCAAAAATGCATTTTACAAGAGTAGAGAGAATTATTTCCCAGGATACTTGTTATCTTTAAAAATACTGAGGCTGCCTTTTCATTGGCTTTATTAAGTTGATATGTTTAACTAACTGGCGTTGCTGTAAGATGAGTTACATTTAACTTCTAACCAGCAATGTTGCTGTGAGTTCGAGGCAGGGCCAAATAGTTTGGCTCTGAAGTTCATTGTCAAGAAGTATCCAAGATTTCGAATGTTTATCGCAATTAACATTGAGAGTGTGTAAAATTAGGCTACACATGTTATAAGAATCCTTTTTTCTCTTGAAATTTTTGGCTTTTAGATTCCCAGACCTGGCAGGCAATCTTTTTGGCTCTTCTGCTTCTGATCCTAGCTGTTCTCACAAAATGCAAACACATGCAAAAACATTGTAATAAACCTCAATGTTCAGTCATGTTCGGTAAGACTTCAAAAGATGTTTGCTTTGAACTTGGTTCTAAAGATGGGCATACCTTCATGAGAATGAAAGATATCTTCTTACTCTCTATGATGTGGTTTGGCCCTTTCCAGGACCCTAAAGTAATCTTTATTCTGGAAGGCACATTAAATTCACTTTTGGACTAAGAATTAACATAGAAATTTCCTCCTATAGAACATCTTGAGGCTCTGGTCTCCAAAGGGGCAAGGATTTTAGACCACAAAGGAAAAACTACACTGCATCAAAGAGACTTGAAATGTCATCATGAGCTCTGTGCCCTGTCTTAGATTTAATGAAGCCTTTAGATTGTGGTTCGTGAGGTTGGTGGGTGTTGGATGATATGTCTAATCTCTGATATCACTGTGTAGTTTACAAAAACGTGAGATGAGGCTGAAGGGGTGTAGTAAGCGCTGTAATTAGCAGAATATGATTGGAAAGGTACCTTCTGTAAACAGGTCCTTCCACATCCTTCCCTACTTTGTTTCATTTCTAAGTTTTATCCAGCTTCTCTAAGTCTGTCCTACAGAGAACCTTTGCCTTTGATCCCACCTCAGATAGACCATTTTAGCTGGTGGGACTGAAGGTCTCTTTTTGACAATTCCATTGGAGCTCCCTCCTTTACTGTTATTCTTATATTCTGTCATAGTTTATTTTTGTTTATCTATGTTTTGGGGCCATTATAAAACTCAGAACAAACATAGTCAATTTTCTTTCTCTAGTTCACATTTGGATAATAGTTTCTGTGGATCCTGAATAGATCTAAAGCATGACTTCTTTTTTTTTAATATACTTTTCTATTGATTAAGATATTACATGTGTCCTTATACCCACGTTACCCCCTACCCGCCCCCCGCTCATGCCCTCACCCCCCCGTTGTCCGTGTCCATTGGTTAGACCTATATGCTTGCATGTAAGTCCTTTGGTTGATCTTTCCCCTTTACCCCCACCCTCCCCTACCTTCCCTCCAAGGCCCGACAGTCCAATCAATGCCTCTCCGTCTCTGGATCAGTCCTTGTTCATCAGTTTATGATGTTCATTATATTCCACAAATGAGTGAGATCATGTGGTATTTATCCTTCTCTGACTGGCTTATTTCACTTAGCATAATGCTCTCTAGTTCCATCCATGCTGTGGCAAATGGTAAGAGTTCCTTTTTCTTCTTCCTCGTCTTAAAGAATACCTTTCAGCATTTCATATAATGCTGGTTTGGTGGTGATGAACTCCTTTAGCTTTTTCTTATCTGTGAAGCTCTTTATCTGACCTTCAATTCTGAATGATAGCTTTGCTGGATAAAGTAATCTTGGTTGTAGGTTCTTGCTATTCATCACTTTGAATATTTCTTGCCACTCTCTTCTGGCCTGCATGGTTTCTGTTGAGAAATCAGCTGACAGTCGTATGGGTATTCCCTTGTAGGTAACTGACTTTTTTTCTCTTGCTGTTTTTAAGATTCTCTCTTTGTATTTTGCTCTTGGCATTTTAATTAGGATGTGTCTTGGTGTGGTCCTCTTTGGATTCCTTTTGTTTGGGGTTCTCTGCGCTTCCTGGACTTGGAAGTCTATTTCTTTCACCAGGTAGGGGAAGTTTTCTGTCATTATTTCTTCAAATAGGTTTTCAATATCTTGCTCTCTCTCTTCTTCTGGCACCCCTATAATTCGGATGTTGGTACGCTTGAAGCTGTCCCAGAGACTCCTTACACTATCTTCATATTTTTGGATTCTTTTTTCATTTTGCTTTTCCAGTTGGGTGTTTTTTGCTTCTTCGTATTTCAAATCTTTGACTTGATTCTTGCAATCCTCTGGTCTGCTATTGGGAGTCTGTATAATATTCTTTATTTCAGTCAGTGTATGCTTAATTTCTAGTTGGTCCTTTATCACAACATCGAGGGTCTCACTAGATTTCTTGAGGATCTCACTACATTTTTCGGCGGTTTCCATAAAATTCTTGAAAAATCTTAGAAACGTGGTTTTGAACTCTATATTCAGTGGTTTGCTGTCCTCCATTTCTGTCATTTGTGACCTGTTTCTTTGTCTTCGCATTTTGTCTGCTTCCCTGTGTTGGTAGAGTGGTTTTGTGTGCTAGGTGTCCTACAGGGCCCAGTGGCTCAGCCTCCCCAGTTACCTGAGGTGGACACTCTTGGTGCACCCCCTTGTGGGCTTTGTGCACAGTCTTGTTGTAGTTATGCCTTGATTGTTTTAGGTGTCACTGGGAGGAATTGACCTCCAGGCCAATTGGCAGTGAGAATCAGCTGTGTCTGCAGTGGGAGAACTTCTGTGCTGAAGACACCCTTCTGGGGCAAGACTTGCTTCAGTGGGGCTTTGGTGCTCACTGAGTCTGCCCCCTGAGTGTGTTCCTTATGAATCTGAGGAGTTGTAATCTGGATGGTCCCACTCTGACCACTGGGTACACTGGCTCTTGGATCTAAGGAGGTGCTAATTAAGCCTCTTCCTGAGGTTACCCAGCAGGAGCTATGAAGAGATATGCAGATTCCCCTTCCTTTTTGGGGGGTCTTGGGGTGCCCAGATGGGGCCTAGCTGTGAAGCAATGCAAGCTGCTGTTGGGCCTTGGGCCTTCTCTTGGAAGTTCTGGGTCTGTCTGGCCCAGCTACAATTTGTTAGGTAATTTTCAGGTTGCAAAGGACCTGGGCATTCATATGCAAAAGGCTTTGCAGCAGCCTGGATGGGGCGGGGTCTTGGAATCAACAGGGCGGAGCAAGCAGCTGTGGCTGATTCTCAGCCTAAAGCATGACTTCTTGCTACTAAAATCTCCCTGATTGTGTCATTTCTATAATATTCAAAGCTTTTACCAAAGTCTTTGTCTTTCTATGTTTCTCAGAATATTTCCAAAATTATGTCTTTCTATCTGGCCTGTCAAGTCTGATTGAACATCAAAATATATCTTATGTGCCGAAACCAGTTTGGCTCAGTGGATAGAGCATCGGCCTGCGGACTGAAAGGTCCCGGGTTCGATTCCAGTCAAGGGCATGTACCTGGTTTGTGGGCACATCCCCAGTAGGAGATGTGCAGGAGGCAGCTAATCGATGTTTCTCTCTCATCGATATTTCTAACTCTCTATCTCTCTCCCTTCCTCTCTGTAAAAAATCAATAAAATATATTTAAATAAATAAAAATAAAATAAAAAAATAAAAAAATATATATCTTATGTTAGATTTTGTTGGCATTGTGGACCTCTGTTGACTTCTTCCCTCAGGCCCTGCAAATGGTAAGGGTAGGTCTGTGGGACTGACAGTGTAGAAGGCCAAGGCAGTCCGCATGGCAAATGCTGTAATTATTGAGAGTAATGGGAACACGTGGTGGGTTGGGTGGGGGCAATGCAAGCATGTGGGTTAGGGAAGTCTTCCTGGAACCAGTGGACTGAACTCAGACTTGCCAAGAGTAGAATTTTACCAGGTGACATCAACAAGATAGCATGCCATGCACAAAGCAATGGGTTGCGGAGGGAAGGAAGGACAGAAGGAAGGACGAAAGGATGCAGAGAGATAGAGCCACTGACTGTGGGGTGACCTGGAAAGTATTGAGCATGACTGGAGTATTGCAGAGGGTTGTGAGTTGAAGGATAGATGGTCAGGAACAAAGTATTGTTAAGGATATAGTCTTTCTCCACTTCCTCAACAATAAATTTACCTTGACTTGTGTCATTCACCTCTTTACAGTTTTGATGTTCCAGACTTTTTAAAATTCCCTTTTATCTCATCCTTAGTCAACCTTCCATTTACCTATGAATTTACTGCTGAAAACGTATTTGTATGTGAAGCCATTCACCTGTCATTAAAAGTGCAATAATTTTTATTGAAAGAGTGACACAAAAATAAGAATAGGTAAATTAAAAAGTGGCATCTGATTTTCCCACTTTCAGGTCCTCATCCAAGCTGTATTCTTAAAGAATTAAGCATATCTCTAATTTTCCTACCTTATAGAGTATAAGGTTGGTTTTCTCTGTCTTTCATTCACTAAAATTCTGCTAAAACTAATACTAATAATTTCTATCCTGATTAATAATGATGACAGCCAGGAACTTAGTCTCATCTTCTGTGATCTAGAGACATTATTTTATTTAATCATCACAATAAGCCATGAGGCACATGGTGTTATAACCATTTACAGATGAGGAAATTGAGACCCAGAGCACTTATGTAACTTGCCCAGTGCACATGAGCATAAGTGGCAGAACTAGGGTATGAACACATATTTGCTTGACTCCAAAGCCTGTACTCTTGCCTCTCTAGGACATCACCACCTTTTGCCACCTTCTGACAGTACATGGAGTCAAGGCCAAGTCTTAGTCTTGTGCCCGGCCTATGTTAAGCAGAAGAAATACTGTACATAAATATAGGTGAT
>NW_005879927.1:0-6667 GCF_000147115.1 Myotis lucifugus | reverse complement strand
GGCATAGCATTGAGATGTCATATCCATTGTGACATCAGAACCATTGTATCGTCATAGGTACTGTGATGGCATAGCCATTGTAACTTCATAGCCATTGGTACATCATAGCCATTGTGACGTATTAGCAATTGTGATGTCATAGCCATTGTAACATCATAGCCTTTGTGACATCATAGTCTTTGTGAAGTCATATCACTTGGGACTTCATAGCAATTGTGATGTCATAGCCATTTTGATGACATAGCCATTGTGACGTCATAGCCACTATAATATCATATCCATTGTATAGTCATAGCTATTGTAATATAGCAATTGTAATGTCATAGCCATTGTAACATCATATCCATAGGAATGTCACAGCAACTCTAGTGTCATGACCATTGTGCCTTCATAGCCATTGTAACCTCACAGCCACTTTAATGTCACAGCCAGTGAAACGTCACAGCTACTATAATGCCACAGGTATTGTACTGTCATAGCCACAATAATGTGATAGACATTTTAACGTCATTTCTTTTGTGACATCATATCCATCATAAAATCGTAGCAAATGTGAGGACATAACCACTATATTGTCACAGGCATTTTAAAATCATTGGCACGATAATGACATAGACATAGTTAGGTAAATGCAAATGTAATGTCATAGACATTTTGACGTCATAGCCATTCAAACGTCATAGCCATTGTGATGTCATAGCCATTTTGATGTCATAGCCATTCTAATGTCATAGCGATTGTGATGGCATAGCCATTGTAACATCATAGCCCTTGTGGTAACATAGTCATTATGAAGTCATATCAATTGTGCCTTCATAGCAATTGTAAAGTCATAGCCATAATAGCATAGCCATTGTGACATCATAGCCACTATAACATTTATAAATATTTTAAAGTCATAGCTATTGTACAGTCATAGCTATTGTAATGTCATAGCCATTGTAACATCGCATCCACAGTAATGGCATAGCAACTCTAGTGTCATAACCATTGTGCCTTCATAGCCATTGTGACATCATACCTATTGTAACCTAACAGCCACTTTAATGTCACAGCCAATGAAAAGTCACAGCTACTATAATGCCACAGGCATTGTACCGTCATAGCTACAATAATGTGATAGACATTGTAACGTCTTTGCCTTTCTGACATCATATCCATCGTAAAATCGTTGCCATTGTGAGGTCATAACCACTATAATGTCACAGCCATTGTAACATCATTGGCACCATAATGACATAGACATAGTTAAGTCACTGCAAATTTAAAGTCATAGCCATTTTGACGTCATAGCCATTCAAACGTCATAGCCATTGTGATGTCATAGCCATTTGGATGTCATAGACATTGTAACGTCATAGCCATTATAATGTCGTAGCCATTGCAATGTCATAGCCATTGTGATTTCATAGCCATTGTGATTGTCATAGCCATTGTGATGGCATAGCCATTGTGACATCACAGCAACTATATAATCATATATATTATAATATCATAGCCACTGTAGTATAATAGACATTGAAACATCATTTCCATTGACGTCATTGCCATCGTGACGTCATAGACATTGTGATGTTAGAGCCACTATAATATCACAGCCATTGTAATACCATAGGAACTATAATGTCATTGATATAGTAGAGTCATTGCCACTGTATTGTCATAGCCATTGTGACGGCATGGCAACTGTACCATCATAGACATTGTGAACTTATAGCCATTTTCAAGACATATCCACTGTAACATCATAGCCATTTTAATGTCATTGCGATTGTGATGTCATAGCAGTTGAAATGTCATAGACACTGCAGGGTAATAACCATTGTGACGTCATTGCCATTGTAATGTCATAGGCATTGTGCCGTCATAGGCACTGTAACCTCATAGCCACTTTAATCTCACAGCCATTGAAATGTCGTAGCATTTGTAAGGTCATCGACTTTGTAAAGTAATAATATTTGTAATATCATAGCCATTGTGTCAGCATAGCCAATTTCAATATAACCATCGTCAAGGTCATAGCCATCATAACATCAGAGCCATTGTAACGTCATAGCCACTGTGACATCCTACCCACTATAATGTCATAGCTTTTGTAACGCCATAGTCACGATAATGTCACAGCCATTGTAACGTCATAGCCATTTTGACATTGTAGCAATTGTGACATAGCAATTGTAACATCATAGCCCTTGTGACATCATAGTAATTGTGAAGTCATATCAAGTGTGACTTCATAGCAATTGTGATGTCATGGCCATTATAAGGTCATAGCCATAGTGATGACATAGCCATTGTGACGTCATACCCACTTTAATGTCACAGCCATTGAAGAGTCATAGCTACTACAATGCCACAGGAATTGCATCATCATAGCCACGATAATGTCACAGCCATTGTCACGTCACAGGCACCATAATGACACAGACATAGTTAAGTCATGGCAAATTTAACATCATAGCCATTTTGAGGTCATAGCCATTGTGATGTCATAGCCATTGTAACGTCAGAGTCATTATAACGTCATTGCCACTCTGATGGCATAGCCACTGTAACTAGATAGCCACTGTGATCTCATAGCCATTGGAACGTCATAGCCACTATGATGTCATAGAAATTGTGATGTCACAGCAATTGTAATGTCATAGCCATTGTGATGGCATAGCAATTGAGATGTCATATCCATTGTGACATCAAAACCATTGTATCGTCATAGCTACTGTGATGGCATAGCCATTGTAACTTTATAGCCATTGTTACATCATAGCCATTTTGACGTATTAGCAATTGAGATGTCATAGCCATTGTAACATCATAGCCCTTGTGACATCATAGTCTTTGTGAAGTCATATCATTTGGGACTTCATAGCAATTGTGATGTCATAGCCATTGTGACGACATAGCCATTGTGACGTCATAGCCACTATAATATAATAACCATTGTGACGTCATAGGAATTGTTATGTCATAGGCATTGTGACGTCATAGCCATTGTAACATCATATCCATAGGAATGTCACAGCAACTCTAGTGTCATGACCATTGTGCCTTCATAGCCATTGTAACCTCACAGCCACTTTAATGTCACAGCCAGTGAAACGTCACAGCTACTATAATGCCACAGGTATTGTACTGTCATAGCCACAATAATGTGATAGACATTTTAACGTCATTTCTTTTGTGACATCATATCCATCATAAAATCGTAGCGAATGTGAGGACATAACCACTATATTGTCACAGGCATTTTAAAATCATTGGCACGATAATGACATAGACATAGTTAGGTAACTGCAAATGTAATGTCATAGACATTTTGACGTCATAGCCATTCAAACGTCATAGCCATTGTGATGTCATAGCCATTGTGATGTCATAGCCATTCTAATGTCATAGCGATTGTGATGGCATAGCCATTGTAACATCATAGCCCTTGTGGTAACATAGTCATTATGAAGTCATATCATTTGTGCCTCATAGCAATTGTAAAGTCATAGCCATAATAGCATAGCCATTGTGACATCATAGCCACTATAACATTATATTTATTTTAAAGTCATAGCTATTGTACAGTCATAGCTATTGTAATGTCATAGCCATTGTAACATCGCATCCATAGTAATGGCATAGCAACTCTAGTGTCATAACCATTGTGCCTTCATAGCCATTGTGACATCATACCTATTGTAACCTAACAGCCACTTTAATGTCACAGCCAATGAAAAGTCACAGCTACTATAATGCCACAGGCATTGTACCGTCATAGCTACAATAATGTGATAGACATTGTAACGTCTTTGCCTTTCTGACATCATATCCATCGTAAAATCGTTGCCATTGTGAGGTCATAACCACTATAATGTTACAGCCATTGTAACATCATTGGAACCATAATGACAGAGACATAGTTAAGTCACTGCAAATTTAAAGTCATAGCCATTTTGACGTCATAGCCATTCAAATGTCATAGCCATTGTGATGTCATAGCCATTTTGATGTCATAGACATTGTAACGTCATAGCCATTATAATGTCGTAGCCATTGCAATGTCATAGCCATTGTGATATTATAGCCATTGTATTGTCATAGCCATTTTGATGGCATAGCCATTGTGACATCACAGCGACTATATAGACATATATATTATAATATCATAGCCACTGTAGTTTCTTAGACATTGGAACGTCATTTCCATTGACGTTATTGCCATCATGACGTCATAGACATTGTGACGTTAAAGCCACTATAATGTCACAGCCATTGTAATACCATAGGCACTATAATGTCATCGATATAGTAGAGTCATTGCCACTGTATTGTCATAGCCATTGTGACAACATGGCAACTGTAACATCATAGACATTGTGAACTTATAGCCATTTTCAAGACATAGCCACTGTAACATCATAGCCATTTTAACGTCATTGCGATTGTGATGTCATAGCAGTTGAAATGTCATAGACACTGCAGTGTAATAACCATTGTGACGTCATTGCCATTGTAATGTCCTAGGCATTGTGCCGTCATAGCCACTGTAACCTCATAGCCACTTTCATCTCACAGCCATTGAAATGTGGTAGCATTTGTAAGGTCATAGAATTTGTAAAGTAATAATATTTGTAATATCATAGCCATTGTGACATCATAGCCACTATAACATCATATCTATTTTAAAGTCATAGCTATTGTAAAGTCATAGCTATTGTAATGTCATAGCCATTGTAACATCGCATCCATAGTAATGGCATAGCAACTCTAGTGTCATAACCATTGTGCCTTCATAGCCATTGTGACATCATAGCCATTGTAACCTCACAGACACTTTAATGTCACAGCCAATGAAAAGTCACAGCTACTATAATGCCACAGGCATTGTACCGTCATAGCTACAATAATGTGATAGACATTGTAACTTCTTTGCCTTTCTGACATCATATCCATCGTAAAATCGTTGCCATTGTGAGGTCATAACCACTATAATGTCACAGCCATTGTACCATCATTGGCACCATAATGACATAGACATAGTTAAGTCACTGCAAATTTAAAGTCATAGCCATTTTGACGTCATAGCCATTCAAACGTCATAGCCATTGTGATGTCATAGCCATTTGGATGTCATAGACATTGTAACGTCATAGCCATTATAATGTCGTAGCCATTGCAATGTCATAGCCATTGTATTGTCATAGCCATTGTGGTGGCATAGCCATTATGACATCACAGTGACTATATAATCATATATATTATAATATCATAGCCACTGTAGTTTCATAGACATTGAAACGTCATTTCCATTGACGTCATTGCCATCGTGACGTCATAGACATTGTGACGTTAAAGCCACTATAATGTCACAGCCATTGTAATACCATAGGCACTATAATGTCATTGATATAGTAGAGTCATTGCCACTGTATTGTCATAGCCATTGTGACGAAATGGCAACTGTAACATCATAGACATTGTGAAATTATAGCCATTTTCAAGACATATCCACTGTAACATCATAGCCATTTTAACGTCATTGCGATTGTGATGTCATAGCAGTTGAAATGTCATAGCCACTGCAGTGTAATAACCATTGTGACGTCATTGCCATTGTAATGTCATAGCCATTGTGATGTCATAGCCATTGTAACGTCAGAGTCATTATAACGTCATTGCCACTCTGATGGCATAGCCATTGTAACTAGATAGTCACTGTGATCTCATAGCCATTGGAACGTCATAGCCACTATGATGTCATAGAAATTCTGATGTCACAGCCATTGTAATGTCATAGCCATTGTGATGGCATAGCAATTGAGATGTCATATACATTGTGACATCAGAACCATTGTATCGTCATAGCTACTGTGATGGCATAGCCATTGTAACTTCATAGCCATTGTTACATCATAGCCATTGTGACGTCTTAGCAATTGTGATGTCATAGCCATTGTAACATCAAAGCTCTTGTGACATCATAGTGTTTGTGAAGTCATATCAATTGTGACTTCATAGGAATTGTGATGTCATAGCCATTGTGATGACATAGCCATTGTGACGTCATAGCCACTATTACATCATATCCATTGTATAGTCATAGCTATTTTAATATCATAGCAATTGTAATGTCATAGCCATTGTAACATCATATCCATAGGAATGTCACAGCAACTCTAGTGTCATGACCATTGTGCCTTCATAGCCATAGTGACATCATAGCCATTGTAACCTCATAGCCACTTTAATGCACAGCCATTGAAAAGTCATAGCAACTATAATGCCACAGGCATTGTATCGTCATAGCCACAATAATGTTATAGACATTGTAATATCATTGCCTTTGTGATGTCATAGCCATCGTGAAATCATTGCCATTCTGCCGATATAGCCACGATAATATCACAGCCATTGTAACATCATAGGCACCATAATGACACAGACAGAGCTAAGTCATTGCACATTTAACATCATAGCCATTTTAAATGTCATAGCCCATTTGTGATGGCATAGATATTGTGATGTCATAACCATGGGTAACATCAGAGCCATTGTAACGTCATATCCCACCTTTGTTGGCATAGAAATTGTAACTAGATAGCAAATTGGTGATCTCAGAGCCATTGTAACATCATAGCTACTATAATGTTCATAGCCTATGTAAGGTCATATCCATTGT
>NW_005879926.1:0-6669 GCF_000147115.1 Myotis lucifugus | reverse complement strand
GAATCCAGAATTAGCAGGACCCTTCGAAAAAATTGAAGGGACTCTGAAACTTAAGCTTCCCTATCTTCCAGGTATGCATATATCTGAAGGGAGCAAAGGCAGGGTCTGTGCTGACTGGAAAGAGTCATGCAGGCTGTTTTTGAAGGCCTTGGATAACACCTTCTGACCTGATTTTTTTACCTCTCTTTTGACATCAGGCAAAGAGAGCATAAGATTGAGCCATGCTGTCATAGTAAGAATAAAAGTAATAACAATAGGAGTCACTGTGTCTAGGCACTGTTGTGTTTTGCTTATATTAGTCCACGTAATTCACACAGAAATCCCAAAACACAGATACTGTTTTTTAATCCTCATTTTACTCATGAGGAAACTGAGGCACCAAGATAGTGTGTGGGTAATAGCTACCATACCCATAATGCTTGGGAGGGGCAGAACCAGGATTTGAACTTGTTCGGTCTGTTTCCAAAGCAACCCACTGCCTTCTATCCAAAGGCAGGATTTTCAGGGCCATGTTGTCTGGAAGTCTGGGCCTCGGTGTGTTTCCCAAACAGTTATTTTCATTTAAGTAAGATGACAGCATGAATTCTAAACGTTGTATATTTTATGCTTAGGTGCAAAGTGTGAAGCTGGAGAAAGGACCACATTTTAGATTCCAACACAAATGAATTGGGAATAGAAATTTAGTGAGGGAGGTATTTGGAACGAGTATGTAGATATTATTCCATATCACTTACTGAGGATTACAGTATCCCTGTCAGGATGTTTGGCTGCATGGATGGAAGTTCTTATTTTTCATTGAAAAAAGAAGTAGATACTATGCTGATGTGACCTGAAGTGAGTCTCGCCGTTTAGACCCGGAGGGAGGAACAGGCCCAGCTTGCCTGGGGACCAAAGTGAGTCTGGGAGGCAGTGTCTGAGGGGGACTCTAGCTGCTAAGGCCCAAACCTCCGAATGTGAAACTAAAGAGGTTTCCTGCACTGAAATTCACGAGGGACGAATACTAGTAATATACTTGCCTCTCAGTATCAGTAGCTCACTAATCGGTTATTCTGCTAAGGCCAAACCTCCGAATGTCAAATCAGATTCGCCTTGATGAGGATTATGCAGATGGGGCTATTCTCCTCAATCTTGTTTTCCTGCACTGAAATTTTTGAGATACCAGCTGTCTCTCCGCGGATTTTTTGCATTGAGTTGACAGAGTAATTTGAGTTAACGAGCTCCTTAACGAGCTCAGTCTCAGAACGAATTAAACTCGTAAGTCAAGGCCCCACTGTACTTTGAAAATACATGCCAGCTGCTTCCAATTTCTCTACTGAAATAAAGGTCCAAATAAATGTCTGGAGCTATGGATTTAGTCTCGTATTTCAAATAACTGCCCTCTTTACTTCTCCCCCCAGGCATGTTAATAAGACACTGAAGTAGTAAGCAACTTAAAACAAAAACAATCATGTGAGTCAGTTTCTGCATATACTGCCTAAGGAACCTCTTAACTTTGCCAGCCAATAAGCTATAGGATAGTGGGTATCATCGCATATCACAGTGAGCTTTAGCGCCGCTGTTTCAGTGTGCAAGCACAGAAGTTTTCACAGAATTTTGTTGGAACTGCACAAAGAAAGATGGAGCTGAGGGTTTCAGAAGCCTTTCTCCTTTCTGATGCGCAGTATAGACATGCAAGTGGGTTAGAACAGGTCCAGTGGTGGCCCTGTGCACATTCCGACAACCATCAAACGAATTCTAGTTCTTTTACAACAAAACATATTTTGATGTGATTCTCTCAGTGATGTTAAAGTGCCAGATTACTTCTAAGGTTCTCTAAATACTATATATAGCTAGGTATCCCCTTTCTAATCAAAATGTAATAGCAAGCAGTATTATAAGTGGCACCGAACTATGTTTAGAAGCTCCTTAAAAAGAGATGGTCATTTGAATCATTGTAAATATGAATTACATTTTCTCTTTTTAAAACAATTATAAAAAATGTTTTTATGGGAAAAAAATTTTTGCCCAAGGATTTAATATAAGTTATGTGTGATAGATAAATGTATAACATGATATAAAGAAGCAAACACTTTCTTGGTAAAATAGTATTAAAAATGTCACTACGTATTAATATTGTATTGAAGTTTTATTACCACAGAACAAGACCTGTGTGATGGGGGAAGTGTGCCTGTCTAAGCTGTAGCTCTACCTTTTAACATTATCAGTTTTTCTTTATTTTTTAAAAGTCAGGTTTTCTTCTTAGAGATTTTGGCCAAGGCTTGTGTTTAGCTTTGATTTCCATGTCAGGAACTAGGATAATGTTAATTCACCACAAGTTCCTGTGTGGCTAGTTAGATTGTTACTATATGCAATGGTATCTGGGTAAGCGGTTGATGTATCATTTAGAATTTTTTTGTTAATAAATCTGACTTCAGGGTCACTGGTGGGGCCAGTGATTTTGGTGATGAGGTTTTCTATCATGTCCTCCTTTTTTAAGAAAAATATTTTCATTGATTTCAGAGGAGAAGAGAGAGAGAGAGATAGAAACATCAATGATGAGAGAGAATCATTGATTGGTTGCCTCCTGCACGCCCCCTACTGGGGATCAAGCCCACAACCCCGGGCATGTGCCCTTGACCGGAATCGAACCCGGGACCCTTCGCCTGCAGGCTGACACCCTATCCACTGAGCCCAACCGGCTAGGGCTCCTTCATGTCCTCTTGATTTCACGGTAGTGCTCCAAGGTTTGTTGTAGGCAGGGATACATCTCCTTGAGAAGATGTAACCTCGGAGCCTGTTGACGAGGGGATAAGCTGTGCTACATGATACACATTCTGATTTCTGCAGCTGCACTCAGTGCTGATCCCCATCATTTCCCTCAGGTCTCTACCCCCCAAGAGCCAAGCTGGTGATTCAGAGGCATCTCTCATCCCTGACGGATAATGAGCAGGCGGACATCTTTGAACGAGTCCAGGTAATCTTGCTTATAATCCTCACAATAAGATATAAGGAATGAGAATTAGATCCTGTTTTTCTAAGTTCTTTTTCTTATTTCCGTATCTGAAGTTAAAGATTGTACCATTGGGGAGTAACTAGAATGCCACTGGTACTTGTGCTTCTAAGAGCAGCGAAATGCTGAGCTTTATTTAGGCTTGTCTGCCAGACAGATAGAACCAAGTGGGAATAAAATTAAACGAGTGAAGTCTTGTTGCCATAGTGTGCTCTTGGTTTGTCTGTTCAACAGAAAATGAAGCCAGTCAGCGACCAGGAGGAAAATGAACTTGTGATTTTGCACCTGAGGCAGCTGTGTGAAGCCAAGCAGAAGACACACATTCACATCGGGGAAGGCCCGTCGGTGAGGAGAGGGTTCTTTCTTGATCTTGTTTTGTTTCTATATGTAGTCGAATGACCACAGAAAATGGGAAAGGAGTTTCCTTCCTTTGCATTCTACCTTTAGGGCTCAAGTCCTATCAGATTTATTTGTCAGCATTTTAGGAGTTTCTTAGGAAATTCAAACGGACATTGGCACATTGAGTTAAAATAATAATGGTTTGTCAATGTAAAAGCATTTGTGGGGTTTTTTTTTTGGTGTAAAATCATTAATAACATTTCATGATTTAGGGTGAACATGAATTTTCAGTTACATTAATCCATTATTTTATTTTAAATTTATGGGAACATGTTGGGGAGGAAGAAACTTTCCTCCACCCTTCTAGGCTTTTTTTTTTTTTCTGCTCTAATAATCAAATAGACATGAGACAGATGAATAAGATAAAATGACCCAATTTAATTACACACTTGTGTATGGGAACCCCACATACTTGAGAGTCAGAGATCCCATATACGAGAGAGGTTGAGTTTCAGAGACAGAAAGGGAAATGAGGACTGTGACATTCTGAGGTAAGGGTGCCTTGGGCTTCTTAGGGGAGGATAGTCATTGTTGGATGATAAGAAGAGCAGATGTTCAGTAATTAGGAGTTTGCCCTGCCCTATAGATAGATCATAAATTATTTCTTTTAAAAAAATATTTTTATGGATTTCTGAGAAGAAGGGAGAGGGAGAGAGAGATAGAAACATCACTGATGAGAGAGAATTATTGATCAGCTGCCTCTTGCATGCCTCCCACTGGTGATCGAGTCTGCAACCTGGGCTTGTGCCTTGGCCAGGAATCCTGGTTCACAGGCCTACACTCAACCACTGAGTCACACCAGCCAGGCAGTCATAAATTATTTCTGGTGATAACTTCTATTATGGGCAATGCCCCTAATTTAAATTCTTTATGGGAGAGGCAAGTTTCTTGTCAGTCCACAAGGTCTTGATTGGTAAATAGCAATCACCCAAAGAATCAGTAATATCATGGAGACAGCTATTCTAGCTGCAAACTCATGAATGCTCTTTTTGTGCACATGGTTTAGAATGTGTTTCCAGTTGCATATAAATAAAGCAAGACCACCACCAACAGCATGTAAAGAGCTGATGACATATTTACTTCTTAATAACACTAATTCAGGTTATGTCTTTATTTCACTTTATTCAGAACAAATCACATATCACTTTTTCCCCCTTTATTGATTAAGGTATTACATATGTGTCCTTACCCCCCTCCCCCCCCCGCCCCCGCTCATGTCCTCACCCTCCTGGTGTCTGTGTCCATTGGTTAGGCTTATATGCATGCATACAAGTCCTTTGGTTGATCTCTCTCCCTTACCCCTCCCCTCCCCTACCTTCCCTCTGAGGTTTGACGGTCTGATCAATGTGATACAAATCACATATCACTTTATTAGTGATTCCTTAACTTATTCATTGAACAGGCTCTTCCAGAAAACCTTCTATGAGCCAACCTGAGTGATAATGTTGAACAAAACTGTGATGAATAAATGATGTTCCCTCCAGAGAAGGGCTCAAATATGCCAAAGGGGATTGCAAACAGATGGACACACATAATAGAGGCAACAAAATAGCTTTTTAAAAGGATGTACAGTGAGCACAAAAGTAGCTACACCTTTGCTCTGGAGCTGGAGTAGAGTAGGGTAGAAGGAAGACTTAAAGAATTCAAGAAGATTTTCTTTGGCCGGGGGAGGGGGTAGCTGGAGTTTTAAGGGAGATAAAGTTTGCTAATCAGGAAGTTGAGGAAGTATGTTTTAAGAAAGGGACATTGAGCACGAAGTTGTGTATTAACTTTGTGACCAGGAGTGAACACGTGCTCCGTGCAGACCCTGGAAGTACATACTGGTTTTTAGAGGGCACTTGGAGATTGATGGGGAAATAAGGCTGGAAGGACAGGCAATGGTGAGATGATAAAGAGCCTTCAGTGCTATGCCTTGGTCATTGAAGGATTTCAAGTAAGAGTGTGAGAAGACCAGATTTGTACTTGAAATAGAAAATTTTATTATCACAGTAACAGGCAATTTGTGGAGCAGGTTGGTGGGTGAGGGTGTTGACAGCATTAGGAATAAAGTCACATTCTCGAGAGAAACCAAGATGGCGGCATAGGTTAACGCCGGAGTTTGCTGCCTCTAACAACCACTTCAAAAATACAACTAAAAGACGG
Organism: Myotis lucifugus; assembly: GCF_000147115.1. Lineage (NCBI taxonomy): Eukaryota > Metazoa > Chordata > Mammalia > Chiroptera > Vespertilionidae > Myotis > Myotis lucifugus. The sequence continues at coordinate 1,139 of NW_005879926.1, read as the reverse complement.
AACGGACATCATCCAGAACCACAGGAAGGCTGCGTGAATGGAAGTTCTACAACTAGGAGGAACCGAGAATCAGAGGAGGCGCAGTGCTGAAGTAAAATACTAAGGTGCGGAGTGCGCGAGGCGCGGGCTGGTGGCTGAGGACGTGGTTGTCTGTTTCAATCCGGAGGGAGCCTCAGACTCAGAGCTCCAGATCCGGGCGAGTCTCTGGGGACCCAGACTCAAACGGGAGAAGCGGGACTGTCTGGCTACGGTCCCTCCGAGGTTTGCAGCTGTTGCTGGGACAGAGAGGCAGAGCCCCTGGGGACGGACTGAGAGCAGCCATAACTGCTCCCTCCTCCGCCCTGTTGATCCCGTGGGACCCGCCCTGCCCAAGCCCTGCACAGAGCCATTTGCCGGATAGCCTCAGGCAAAGGCTAGATTATCACAGCCAGTCGGCCTGGAGGTCAAATCCCTCTAGTATTAACAATAACAATCAAGGCTTAACTACAACAAGACTGCGCACAAAGACCACTAGGGGGTGTACCAAGAAAGCGTAAAAAATGCGGAGACAAAGAAACAGGACAAAACTATCAAGGGAGGATATTGAGTTCAGAACCACACTTTTGAGGTCTCTCAAGAGGCTTCTAGAGTCTGTCGATAAACTCGATGAGTTGTACAGGAAATCTAATGAGACCCTCGATGGTGTGATAAAGGACCAACTAGAAATTAAGCATACACTGACTGAAATAAAGAATATTATACAGACTCCCAACAGCAAACCAGAGGAGCGCAAGAATCAAGTCAAAGATTTGAAATGCGAAGAAGCGAAAAACACCCAACCGGAAAAGCAAAATGAAAAAAGAACCCAAAAATACGAAGATAGTGTAAGGAGCCTCTGGGACAGCTTCAAACGTACCAACATCAGAATTATAGGGGTACCAGAAGATGAGAGAGAGCAAGATATTGAAAACCTATTTGAAGAAATAATGACAGAAAACTTCCCCCACCTGGTGAAAGAAATAGACTTCCAAGTCCAGGAAGCACAGAGAACCCCAAACAAAAGGAATCCAAAGAGGACCACACCCAGGACCCATCATAATTAAAATGCCAGAGCCGCAAAAGACAAAGAGAGAATCTTAAAAGCAGCAAGAGAAAGAAAC
>NW_005879925.1:0-6669 GCF_000147115.1 Myotis lucifugus | reverse complement strand
CCTCTGGTGGTCAGGGCACTCTCACATGGGGAGCTCTGCTCAGCCACAAGCCAGGCTGATGGCTGCCAGTACAGCGGTGGTGGTGGGAGCCTCTCCTGACTCCTCAGCAGCCTAAGGATGTCCAACTGCAGCTTAGGCCTGCTCCCCGCTGGCAAGTGGACATCCCCCGAGGCTGCCGGGCTTCCAGAGGGATGTCTGATTGCCATCTTAGGCCCAATCCCCCGGGGAGCGGGCCTAAGCCAGCAGGTGGTCATCCCCTGAGGGGTCCCAGACTGCGAGAGGGCACAGGCCAGGCTGAAGGACCCCCTCCACCCCCCCGAGTGCACAAATTTTTGTGCACTGGGCCTCTAGTCCTATATAATAAAAGCCTAATATGCTAAGTGTCCAGTCATCTGGTCAGCCATTCAACCAATCAAAGCATAATAGGCTAATGACATGCTAAAGCTGCTCAATCGCTTGCTATGACATACAATGACCACCAGGGGACAGATGCTCAAACCGATAGGTTAGCTTGCTGCTGGGGTCCAGCCAATAGGGGCTGAGAGAGATGGGCTGGACATGCCCTGAAGCCCTCCCACAGTCCATCCCCGGCTGGCCAACCTCTAGCATCCCTCCCTGGCCCCGACTGTGTACTGGTGGGGTCCCTCAGCCTGGCCTGCACCCATCCGTAATCCTGGACCCCTCGGGGGAATTCAGAGAACCAGTTTCAGCCTGATCCTGCAGGCCAGGCTGAGGGAGCCCACTGGTGCATGAATTCATGCACCGGGCCTCTAGCATTAATATATTATCATACATTATATTATGATAATTAATCATAATACATATTAATATATATTAAATTTTTTTCTAAGTTCTTGAGACCCTCCCTACACACTACACACATCTGCATGTGTGTGCAGGTACATGAACATACACAGGCACACACACAAACAACCACAAAAAACTTCATTTGCATGAAAGTATTTGTAAACAAAGTAGAATTGACTCAAGTGTTATCAATGGAGATGAAGATTTACAAAGTCTTGATTTTATTCTTCCCACAATTAAAACCATAACCCACAATTAATTTCTCTTCTCTTTAGATTACTGTTCAGAATTTATATTTACAAAGGTTTTATAAGAAATATAGTTACCAACTATACACACACGTAAAATTGAACGTACACTTTACAAAGCAATGATCTTTATTATATGTGCCTATATTTCCTAAAAACAATACTTAGTATCTACTACATGTTATACACTGATGTTTTCTATTCTCTTTTATTTTTTTTAATGGCTGGTCACCATCCATTGATTGAATCTATGGTCCATTGATGGGATATGATCTATGGTTTGAAAATAGTGCTACCCTGAGAGACCATTCTACCTCTTGTTTCATTCACTCTTCATTTTTTTTAGTGTTACTTTTTTTGGCATAAAATTTGGGCATAAGTTCTACCTGAGACTCCAAAGCTTTGTTTCTACCCCTTGGTGGCTTTGTCAAAGCCTTTGTTTAAGAAGGCTGGTATCTTTCTACAAAGGTTTTCTCACACCAGCTGCTATAAAAATAATGCATCCCTTTATCCTCACACATTTAAAATATTCCCATGAGCAAAAACTTCATTTAATGAAAGCCTTCCATCCAAATTCTGATTTGAATGTAATTTCTTAAGGCAAATGTATTTGATCATATTATTTCAAACTCTAAATGAGAAATGAGTGCAAAGAAAATCGAAAGCTTTTAAAAATAACCAAGACTTGAGCAAACAAGCAAATTGGAGAAAAAGGGACTCACAAAATCATTTCGAAAACATAATGCAATTTGTCTCTTCAAAGATGGAGAAATTAGGCAAACTGTGGGGAGGTGGCTCCAAATCTTTCCACTAAAAAAAAACACTAAGAGAACAAGTTTAACTGTGATTGCAGCAATGTTGTTGTCCTTATATTATTATTTCTAGAAAGATACATTACAATAATACTTATGATAGGAAACATGTCTTCTTTTCTCAGTTTCACTTGTATTTAGATACTAAATTTACCTAGTGAGCCCCCAGAAATTGCCACACAATGCTTTAGCAAAAGGTGGGATGTTAATCTGCAATTGTGGATGTTTTCAATGATGCTGTTTTATGGCAGGTGTATTTTATGACCTGTATAATTAAAGCAGGGTCTGGATTCTTTCAGTTTCAGTCTTCTGATTTATTTATGTTTTGTTCAGCAAGGAACTGATTTATTTATGTCTGTTCTTCTGATACTAACTGACTTTGTCAGAATCTTGCAAGCATATCTCTAGTTTATACATCATCTATGACTTCTCAAAGTTTCCTTAGTAAATTTAAGACTCCATACTCATATATAGATGTCAGGGCACTTGTTTCAGAGGGCATCTTTATTCCAAATATTTAAAAAGTAGTATTTTGCATTTGCAAATGACTTTATGCTTTGAGTATTTCACATGCACACAAAGGAGTTTTTGTCTATAATTACCTAGGAAGCCCATCCAGGGCACTGTGAGGAATAGAAAAGAAATATATAGACTGGCCCTTAGTCTCAAGATCTCTAATCAAAATTAGAAAACTGTGGAGTAAACTCCACTCACCTGGGCCAGAAAATAATATTAAGTTTTCCATGACCATTTTATCTATTTAGTATCTCACCTTCACAGTGAGAGATGGCTTAGTTTTAGTGGTTAACAACTCAGAGTGTGAAGTAACTCCCTCCACACCCTGGCTGGGGACCTTGACAAATTACTGAACTCTCTGTTGGGTAATTTTTAAGTCTCTAAGATGGAGATTTTTATGGTGCTGACTCACAAGGTTATTATGATAATAAATATATACTATAAAGAAATAAGAGATGCAGAGTAAAATACTTGGCAACATGTATATGATAAAAGAGTTTTGCTAGTATTACAATGCAGTTTATCTGCCTTGCAAAATCTATTCTTCCTTTAAGATTCAGCTTAAAGGTCACTTTCTCCATGAAGCCTTCACCTTACAAATATTCCCCTATTCTTGATGCTCCCAAAATATGTTTTACTTGCATCAGTTAGTACTTTCATTGTATATTGTAATTATGTGTCTACTAGTGGCCCGGTGCATGAAATTTGTGCACATTAAAAGGGAATTAATTAGAGGAAATATTTTCATATTGTTATTTGCCCTTTCTCTGTAATAGAAGTGTCAGAGATGAAAGGAAATGAGTAAAATGTATATGAAAATAATATATGAATTTATTAATAAACAATAACAAAATGAAATAACAACATAGACATGATATAAAACAACAAAAACATGATATAAAAACAAAAAAAAGAGGGAACTCCAGTGGCTGGCACATGGAGCAGCCAGCCCAGCCTCTACTGTTGGCGCCACCATCTTGTGACTGTGTGATGGAGTGGGGGTCAATTTGCATATTGCCTCTTTATTATATAGGATCTCTTCATATAGATTGGGGTCTCTTTAAAGGTAGAGGCCATATCAGAGTTAATATTGCATTTATATGCTCTACTATAGCATTTGGCACACAATAGGTTCTTATGTTACTCTTCAGATTAAATCAAGAATGACTCCATTGTTGGCATGAGCTGTCTCTTACTCTGAAAGTTATGATAGCGCCCTAACTATCACTGACTTTTCATTACAGGTCATGCCATTTTCTAGTTGCTCAGAGGAATGTTATTAATAATTGGGGATGTCTTAAAATATTAGTAATCAGAAATTGCACCTTTGCTAATGCTTGTGAAACATAATTTTATCTGTAAGCATAACAATGTGATTGGCTGGAAGGATTACCTAGGGCATGTTTATGAAGCATTGTGTCACACTAACATGTTTCTGAAATCTGGAACCTGGATTACCTAAGAGTTACTGATTTGTGACACAAATGAAATTCAGATGTTAACTAATCACCAAATGGATAAAAATGAATAACTGTTGTAATTATTCACTTTTGTTTAGAAGGGTTAGGGGATTAGCTACAATACTGGTGGGGGGGGAGGGGGGTCACCACTATATATTAGCTGTGTACCGGTTAATAATGTGGATTTTGTAATCAAAGAAAACATGATAATTTCAAGAGAAACATCAAAAGTGCTTTATTCAAAGTAATGTCCATCACTAGCTACACATTTCCCCCATCTTTCAGGTAATTTGTGGATACCATCCCAATAGAACTTTTCTTGTTTTGAGGCAAACCATTCAGAGACCCAATTTTCCACTTCTTTGTACGTTTTGAAGTGCTGCTCAGAAAGTGCATGTGCCATTGATCAGAACAAGTGGTAAGCTGAAGGAGCAAGGTCTGGTGAATATAGCAGGTGTGTTAATACTTCCCAGGCAAGATCTTTTAACGTGTCTTTAACTGGTTTTGAAGTGTGTGATGGTGCATCATCATGAAGCAAAATTACTTTGCCGTGTCTTCTGGCACATTCTGGTCGTTTCACGATCAAAGCATGGTTCAAATTGATTATTTGTTGTCGGTAGCATCAGTATTAATGGTTTCACCTGGTTTTAGAAGCTCATAATACACCACACCTTCCTGATCCCACCAAACGCAGAGCATTGTCTTCTTTCCAAAGCGATTTGGCCTTGCAGTGGATGTTGATGGTTGACCTGGATCAACCCATGATTTTGTGCATTTGGGATTCTCAAAATAAATCCACTTTTCATCGCCAGTCACAATTCGATGCAAAAAAGACTTTCATGCTGTTGAAGCAACATTTTACTGATGACTTTTCAGTTTTCCATTTGTCTTTCGTTCAGTTGATGTGGCACCCATTTTTCTTCCTTTAAAATCTTTCCCATTGCTTGTAAATGATTGGAAATTGTTTGTTGAGCAACGTTTAATCTTTCTGCAAGTTGTTTTTGAGTTTGACACGCATCTCCATCCAATAATGCTTGTAATTGTTGGTCTTCAAACTTTTTCAGTTGACCTGGACGTTCTTTGTCTTTCACATCGATATCATCACTTTTAAAGCTTTTAAACCAGCATTCACAAGTATCTTGAGATGGAGCATGTTCACCATAAGCTTCCCGAAGTATTCAGCAGCACTTTTCTTCAAAATAAAGTAATGAATTAAAACTTCCCACAAATGCTCTTTTTTTGGCATGAAATCGGACATTTTTAAGCGTAAAAATATCTATGATGTTAACACCTTCAGCAAATTTGACATATGAAGTTCTGAAGCTTGCTGTCAATACAACAAAATAGCATACATATCAAATCACATATTCTATATCAACATATGTGTAACTCCATCTATTGAAAAAAAATCCGCATTCCGCATTATTAACTGGTACATCTAGTAAATCAGGAAATATCCAACTCATTTTGAATTCAAATAACTGTCAGAGAAGACTCATCTCAGTTCATCAGTCTTTAAGATGAAGATTCTGAACAGAATGCTCCAAAGGAATCTTGATGAAGAAAGTCAATGTACCCACTGGAATTACGGCTCCTTGCATGAAAAACCTGGCAGTGAGCAAGCAACCACTTAGTAGTCACAGTGCAGAAAATTTCAAGAACAAACACAAAGGGAACTTACTCTACACTTCATCAGCCCCAAATCTTCTCCAGCTTTACAGTGCTGTAGGGTCTAGAAAAATGTCTTAGGTACTAAAATTAAGTGGGTTACTTATCTGAGTACCATGTTGCTCAGAAAACAGGTGGCCTCTAGCAGGTGATGGTTATTTGGGAAAAGGTCCCTTAAAAGACTCCACTGCCAATGGAATGTTCTCAACAGTTTATTCAGTGACAACTTGACTGAAGTGTGGAAGCAGCTCATGAGAATGCGGTAACTCTACTGCAAATGTTTGACAGCTTAGAGGGGAAAGTCTCTTCCATGGTAAATGCTACACCTTCACGCCACAGTTTCCATTAGTCCCAGAGTCTTTACACTGCTAAATTGGCTAGCAGCTTTTAATAAACCTCTTTAGGAGAGAGAGAGTCAGCTGGAGAATATCTTTTCACTGGAGGCCAGGGAAGACTGAAATTTAGATCAAGCTGTTGACATAGCAACAAAAGCTCTCACCATTCAAAAGAAGATTACAATGTAGACCAGTGATTTTAAGTGTCATTTTTGAGACAGGAATGTTTGATACTGTTCTCAGGGTAGCAGCCTACTATGTTTTTGTGCCATTAAATTATCCTCTCCAGGTTTATAAATAGCTATAAGTTTATGGATATGTTTATTTAAAATTAAATTTAAAAGAAGAAAAGTACATTAACATTCTTCTTTTCCACATTAAAATTCTTAATGGTAGTGGTATATTCCTGATTTTCAGTCTCTAGAGTTGGTTATGTTTATATAAAAAGATAAAATAATTTTAAGGCACAATGGTATTAACACATTTTTCATATTCACAAATCTAATACATACTGGAGTCAGATTTACAACAGAGCATTGGAATAACTTTTCAGGACCATCAGGAAAAGGATGCTTACTGTTTTTGTTGTGAAATTTTTAAAGTGAAAAACACATGTTAAGAATATCGTGATAGTGGCTGTTCTTTATTTTTAAGAAGGTCACTGCTTACAGGAAGGACATCCTAATAAGATGTCAGAGGAAGGGCACAAAACTTGGATGATTCTACAACATTATTTACATATATTTATTGCTTACCTGAAGGACTAGTTTACTAGGGGAGAAGACATTTATAAATTTGTATAATAGAAAATATTATAGAGAAG
>NW_005879924.1:0-6670 GCF_000147115.1 Myotis lucifugus | reverse complement strand
CATAGTATTATTGTGATGATTAAATGAGATAGTACATATAACCTGTTCAGTAGAGTTCCAGGTACACAGTGAGTGTTAACAATTAACCATTATTGGGTGTTGTTTTACTTATTAGCATCTGATAATGTTGCACTACTTCTTTGGTTATATTAGTACTAGAGGCCTGGTGCACGAAATTTGTGCACGGGGCGGGGGGGTGTCCCTCAGCCTGGCCTGCACCCTCTCCAATCTGGGACCCCTTGGCTCCTAAGCACTTGCCTGCCTGCCTGTCTGCCTGCCTGATTGCCCCTAACCGCTTCTGCCTGCCAGGCTGATCGCCCCCCACTGCCCTCCCCTGCCGGCCTGGTTACCCCCAACTGCTCTCCCCTGCCAGCCTGATCGCCCCCAACAGCCATCCCCTGCCAGCCTGATGGCCCCCAACTGCCCTCCCCTGCCAGCCTGATGGCCCCCAACTGCCCTCCCCTGCAGGCCATCTTGTGGTGACCATCGTGTGACGATGTGAGGGCAGCCATCTTGTGACAACATTGCACGAGGGTGTCGCGTGACACCACCTAGGCTTTTATTATATAGGGTGATTTACATTTAGGAAAACATGATATCACAGGCTATAATAGATATCTTATTTTGCTGCCTCAGTTAATGAATACTTTGCCAGAGGAGACATGATACTAATAACAATAAAGACTTTCTTGTTTGTCAGAATTGGTGACATTGCCACTCACCACTTTAAATTTTAAACTTTTTTATTTGCTTGTTTTTAAGGTACTTTTCTATCTCCTAGAAAGTTACATCTCTTATAGTCTTTTATGCAAAGTTAATCAATTTTGTTAGAAATTTTTGGAAAGTTTTTATTGTACTCAATGAGATAATTCAAAGGTACTCTGGAAGTGTAATTAATCCTTCCCAAGAATGATTGTGTGGATCTCAAAACCATTAAATGATCCAAGTGATTTTATTATTAACTAGAGGCCCGTTGCACGAAGAGATTCGTGCAATAGCCTTCCCTTCCCTTGGCTGCCAGCACCGGTTTTCCTCCAGCCCCCGGGACCCAGGCCTTCGCTCTGTCCGGAGCCTTCAGTCTTCGCTCCACTGCTTCGCCCCTATGTATGCAAATTAACCGCTATCTTTATTGGGTTAATTTGCACACTCTTCTGATTGGCTGGTGAGCATAGCGGAGGGACAGTTAATTTACATATTTTTCTATTATTAGGTAAGATTTCTATTTTATAGGGTTTTTTTATTCAAAATCGCAAACCTTGGTAAAAATAAAAAAGAAATAAATATTTATGAGTTAACTTATTTTAAAAATATTTTCAGTATTAAGGAAATAATTACTTGCAAAAGATGTAACTATTATAACCTTTGATATAAAGAAAAAGAAAACCATTTACCTTCTGGGTCCAATGGACCTTTTAAATTATTTTTTATATTTAAGTCATTTTTTTAAATAATTTGTAGAAGTAGGACAAAGGCATAGTAAAAATAATGTACTTAAAATTTTTAGTAAGAATTTCAGCCCTAGCCAGTTTGGCTCAGTGTATAGAGCATCGGCCTGCGGACTGAAGTGTCCCAGGTTTGATTCCAGTAAAGGGCACATGCCCGGGTTGCAGACTCATCAATGATTCTCTCTCATCATTAATGTTCTGTCTCTCTGTCTCCTTTCCTCTCTGAAGTCAATAAAAATATATTTTAAAATAATTTCAACATAGCAAACCCAAAATTTTATTCCATATATTCTGTTTTTGAAAATATATGTATGTGAGGTGTGCAGTATCCTTTGATACTGTTCATCTGTCATGCATAAACCTGGAGCATATCCATCATGTAAAGCCTGATCCAAATTTCAAATACACACCTAATAGATTTGGCTTTTTGTGGTTCTTCTTATACTTACATGGTCAAAGGATAATTATCAAAACAAAACATTTACAGGGCTCATAACTTAGTTGAAAATGGCCTTTTTCTCTCATACATATAAAATATTTTCATTTTTAGATTTAGGTACACAAATTTAGAATGATAAATCTAATGATTTGTTTTTGTTTTTATTCATCTGTTTTCTTCTAATCACTTTGTAAACACACCTACCTTTGGCATTTGTCCACTTGAATTGGATCACATTTTGTTGCAGAAATCTCATTTCAAAATTACTCTCACACATCTGTTTAGCAAAATAGGATGGTTCAGGTTTATCTTCCAAAATATTGTGTGATGAGGTCTTTCCCATTGAATTTTAAATTTGTTTACTTTGTTTCTTGTGTTTGAGGAAATTCATCTAAGATACCATCATCTGAGCATTCACACTCTGAAATGTCACTAATATTACCAACATTACCATTTCACTAGACTCTAGATTACTACTACCAATCTTCTGATTGATCTAATAATTGGGAAAAATCCTCTGTCAATGTTCTTCTTTTTTCTAGTAGTGGTGGAAAATGAAAAATTCTGAATTCTCAACTGTGTATATTAAAATCTTTAAAAGAAAAAAAATAGACAATAATGGTGTCTTCACATATCTTTTGTATCTTTTTGAAAGATGATGTAATACTTTGGATAGCACAATAAGAAAAATAAAAGGTGGTATAATAGTAATTTATTTTTAACAATATACGATCCTTCTATGCAATTCTATCATTATTCTACTTTTATTATTTTAATCTTCTTTAGCATAGTTGGAAATAATTGAATATGTAGTTAGAGAACAGTAATAGTCAAATATTCACAAAATAAAGGATCTTACAGAATTTGTAAAGTAGAAGAAAAAAATTTTATGTAAGAATATTTGTAATTTTCTGAAATGGAATTGAGGGATGTTGATTCTGAGAGCCAGCAGGACTGTGAATAATTTAGCCTCCTTAGGCTATGCCTACCTTTAAATGAGTTTACCTCAACCTGTAAAATAATATCTACAATTCCCAGTGTTGAGGATTCCCTTTTTTTTTTTAAACCTTCCACTACCACCCACCTTTTTCTAACAAAGCTTGTGTATCTTTTGTGAGATGGCTACATGAAGCTATCTCAGAACTTTAGGGTGTTAAAATACTTCTAATTACAGAAACTTCTGGATTGTTATTAAGAATGATAATTGTAATTTCTATACTGATGTCATATGCCATATCCTCTGCCAGGTGTTTCAGATCCAATTAGCTAATCTTCACAACTATCCTAAATGTTCAAAGAGATATGTAACTATATGATCACAATTTCCAGAGCTTCAAAGTTTCAAGAAAATATATGATGGTCTCTACTGCTTTGAAAACTTGTGAGCTTTTAGGCATCCTTTTCTTGACTGGCTAGAGCCGTGAGCAAACTACGGCCTGCGGGCCGGATCCGGCCCGTTTGAAATGAATAAAACTAAAAAAAAAAAGAGACCGTACCCTTTTATGTAATGATGTTTACTTTGAATTTATATTAGTTCACACAAACACTCCATCCATGCTTTTGTTCCGGCCCTCAGGTCCAGTTTAAGAACCCATTGTGGCCCTCGAGTCAAAAAGTTTGCCCACCCCTGGAGACGTACATTTCCCTAATGCAGGGAATTATTGCAAGGCATCAAACTAATGGTCAATATGTGGCTTATAGTAATTTAAATATAAAAATGTTTCTGATGAGGTAAACATAAAATATAGTATGCTCATAAGAAGGTAGATTATAAGGACCTCCCCCTTTTTAATAATTTTGTAATATTTTGTATAGAAAGAACATGTAATGTTTGTGAATAAAAAACCATTTGACAAAAGATTCAGAGTTTATAAGAAATATTTTCTTTCTAAATCTTTCATTCTTATACATTTATAAGTTTTTGAGCCACAATTTTCTGCTCTTCAAAATCAAAGGCCCCTGCCTTTTTTTCCCTATGATATTATCAGCCCACATGGAAAAGACATCATGAAACACTAAATATATTCTTTCTTGTTGTTGCTAGGGGGCAGTATTTACTCAGCTGACTCTTTTAGCAGACTAGAAAGCGTATATAATTTCATAATCTAGAGAAAATAGTCAATGCATGTTAGATTTGTTTTCACCGGGTTTCAGTTTTCAACTTGAAATCAGAAAATAGCTAATAATATCTCTAACTTGATAAGACTAATTTTATATATTTTTTGTATTTGCAATAAAAATTTTATTATTTATTTGTTATTTTAAAAATTAAAACCTGAGCCAGCCTAATATTCAATATTACCTTATTTTGCTAGGGGTTTTTGTGTGTATCAGCCTATATTGTGAAGAAATAACTAATATTTTAAGAAATTCTTTAAAATGAAAATATCAGAAAAATAAATAAATAAATAAATAAAATGAAAATATCAGTTAAGATTGCCTAAATCTTAAAAATATAGGGAGGTGGGGATGGCCAGCGAGAGGTCAATGAGGGGAGACATATGTAACACTATATTTAATACTTTAAACAATAAAAAACCCTACATAATAAAAGGCTGATATGCAAATTGTCCCTTCAGGAGTTCGACCAACTGGGAGTTTGACCACTCACTATGATGTGCGCTGACCACCAGGGGGCAGTGCGGAGCGAAGGAAGGCCCCAACCAGCAGCCTGCAGCCAGGGGAAGGAAGGCCCCACCCAACAGCAGGCAGTCAGGGGAAGAAAGGCCCCGGCCGGCAACTGAAAGGCCCTGATTGACCCTGATCGCCGACCAGGCCTAGGGACCCTACCCATGCATGAATTTTATGCACCGGGCCTCTAGTTTAAAAATAAAATAAAATAAAATAAAATAAAATAAAATAAAATAAAATAAAATAAAGAAATATAGAAAGAATAAATAACAGGCATTACAACCTCACAGAATATATTACCAATGTAACAATCTGTTTTACTCAGTCTACTGACTCACATGTTGACTTTTTCCAGAAACACCCTCACAGACACACCCAGGATAATGTTTAGCTAAATATCTGGGCACCCAGTGGCCCAGTCAGGTTGACATAAAATTAACCATCCCAGAACCATGTGATTATTGATGTTGCTTTCTTTAAATCCACCATTTGGCTATTTTTATTATTTGTTCATCAGTTCTTTGTTCTCATTTTCCATTTTCTCTGCCTTCTTTGAATTAATTGGATTTTTTTTTTCTGTGATTCTGTTTATCTCCTTTGTTGGCATATTAGCTGTAACTCTTTGTTGTGTTTTCTTATTGGCTTCTTTAGGATTTACACAGTGGTCCTCAAACAGAGGACCACTGTTTGCCTCCCCAGGGATTATTGGCAATGTCTGTAGACATTTTGACAAAACCGCGCAAGTGCTACTGGCATCTAGTAGGTAGAGGCTAGGTTACTGCAAAAATCTTAAAATGCAAAGTACAATGACCCCACTCCTTGACTAGAAAGTTATCTAACCCAAAATGTGAACAGTGGTGAGGTTAAAAAATTCTAGTCTATTATACTTCTTTAACTTAAAATAGTCTGCTTTCAAGTAATATTACACCATTTCACATTTAGTGTAAATACAGCAGTTGTCCTGGCATTTGTGGTGTTGTCCTACATTTTATTTCTGCATATGTTATAAGCCCCACAATAAATTATTTTTGCTTTAAGGAGTCAATTATTTTTAAATATTTTTAAAATAAAAGTATTTGTATTTAACCCCATATTTATAATTGCTGAATCTCTTCATTCTTCTATGTAGATCCAGATTTTTATCTCATATCATTTCTTTCTGCCTGAAGTACTCTTTCTTCAGCATTTCTAGTAGTGCAGAACTGCTGGTGATGAATTCTTTCCATTTATGTGTAGGAACCTTTATTTTACCTTTGTCTCTGAAATATTTTGCTGGGCATACAATTTGAAGTTGATAGGTTTTCAAGTCTTTAATACTTTAAAATTTTTGCTCCACTTCCATTTATTATGCACTGTTTTCAAAAACAATGAAAAACATTCTTCTTATTGATGTCTTTTTCCCTCTGGCTAAATTGTAAGGTTCTTTTCTTTACCACTGATTTTGAGAAATTTGAGTTTGAGACTTGCTGTAGTTTTATTCATGTTTCTTGTATTTCAGCTTTTTGAAATTTGAGATCGATTAGTGTATGTTTTCCCCCCATCAAATTCTAAAAATATTCAGCTATTATTTCCTCGAACATGCTTTTTGTTCCCTTTCCTGTCTTCTCTCCTTTGTAGTCTCCAAAGAGGCTCATTGGTGCACAGGATGTGTGTTTTTTTCCTCCTCTTTGTTTTATTGCTGTTCTATTGCTTTGTCTTCGAGTTCACTAATTTTTCTTCTGAGATGTCTGATCTGCTATTAATCCCATTCAGTGTATTTTTTTAAATCTCAAACATTATATTTTTCATCTCTAGAATTTTGACTTATTTCTTTTTTTGTACCTGCTATGTCTCTACTTACTATGTTCAATCATTCTTTAGTTCTTTGAATAAATGGAATACAGATATAAAAAGTATTTTAATGTTGTTGCTTACAATTGCATATATCTATAATAATAAAAGGGTAATATGCTAATTAGATCGGACATTTGATAGGTCGTCCTTCCAGATGAAGCCGTGGAGGCGGGGGCTGAGGCACAGGCAGTTAGGTGCAATCAGGCAGGCAGGCAGAGTGGTTAGGGGCTATCAGACAGGCAGGCAGGCAGGCGAGTGGTTAGGAGCCAGCAGTCCCGGATTGGGAGAGGGTGCAGGCTGGCTGAGGGACACTCCCTCCCCC
>NW_005879923.1:0-6670 GCF_000147115.1 Myotis lucifugus | reverse complement strand
GGCGATCAGGGGGTTTGGGCGCTGCCCCTGTCACGCTGATCCCGGTGCCGGGAGGTCCTCACTGCTCCGCTGATCCCGGTGCTGGGAGGCATATTACCCTTTTACTATATAGAATAGAGGCCTGGTGCACGGGTGGGGGCTGGCTGGTTTGCCCTGAAGGGTGTCCTGGATCAGGGTGGGGGTCCCCACTGGGGTGCCTGGCCAGTCTGGCTGAGGGGCTGAGGGCCGTTTTCACGTTGGCGGGTGACTGAAGCTCCCAACTGCTCCTTTTTTTCTTTTTCTCTTTTCTATTCTGGGCCAGCTTTAGCTCTGAGGCCTCGCTGCTGAAAACATTGATACAATGTTGCGGTCAGGCTGGCTGAAGGCAGGCTGATTGAAAGCCGGTTTCTGGGGTTTTGTTTAGCTTCTATATTTGCAACATAGTACATAGTTGCTTAGAGTTGCAGCTGAGAGGCTGGCAACTCAGGCAGGGAACGTTGGAGTCCGCAGTCACTGGAGCAAGCAAGCCTCCCTGTTCGCTTCAGTGCATGGCTGCCGGCCGCCATCTTGGCTGACAGTTAATTTGCATAAGGATATGCTGATTAGCCAATGGGAAGGGTAGCGGTCGTACGCTAATTACCATGTTTCTCTTTTATTAGTGTAGATGACTAACACATTTTTTGAATCTTACCAAAATTAATCTCATAAAGCATAGTCTGCTTTGTGGATAAGCCTCCCCCACTACGGTCACTCCAAATTTCAGGGTGTCTGCTTATCAAAGGACAGTTAGTTTGCAATGAGCCCGGTTCCCAGGTTATGAAGGCATTTCAGGGCCCCGGAGCGTGAGCCAGGCAAGGTTCAAGTGAAAACCCCTCTCTGGAGCCCTATTCTAGGTCCTGCTTCTGCAGCAGAAGCTGGGGAAAGTAAAGGGTGGTGTAAGTTGTTCTTGGTTTCCCCTCCCCACTCCCATGTTAAATGTTTGCAAGCACAAATCCAAAGTTGTAACAAAAGAATCGAATTTCCTTAATAAAGAATTGAATTACCAAAAAAAAAAAAAAAAGAAGCTCAACCTTCTCTAAAGCCAGCCTACCTCCAAACATCTCTTTTTTATCTGTGCTTTTCCGGGTTTCCCACCCTGCCCTCTTCTCTTGAATGAGGTGTTCTCTGTTGTTCCAGCTTTCCAGCTCTGCTCCAACACCCATCCCTTCAGCCCTCCCCCTCAGGGACCCTGAAATTCCCTGATTCCACTCGCACACTGGTTCCTAGGGACCCTCAGATCCTTGTCTCCCGTTCCAGGCCCTCAGGCAACCTGTTCCAGCAATCTGCTCAGGGAGTTCAGTGAGTGCATGTGTGCGTGTCTGTCTGTCTGTCTGTCTGAGGTGGGATGCTATAACCACCATTCCCTTAGCAGTCTTGGTTACCACATGTGCATCTCACCCTACTGAATACAACTCTGTTGTAGAAATTAATTATTTTTTTCTTTTTTTAAAATAAATTTTTATTGATTATAGAGAGGAGAGGAGAGGGAGAGATACAGAAACATCAATGATGGGAGGGGCCCTAACCAGTTTGGCTCAGTGGATAGAGCGCTGGCCTGTGGACTGAAGGGTCCCAGGTTCGATTCCACTCAAGGGCACATGCCCAGGTTGCAGGCTCGATCCTCAGTAGGGGGTGTGCAGGAGGCAGCCAATGAATGGTTCGCTCTCATCACTGATGTTTCTATCTCTCTCTCCCTCTCCCTTTCTCTCTGAAATCAATAAAAAAATATTTTTTAAAAGTGATGAGAGACTGTCAAACTACAGCAGGAAGGCTGGGGAGGGTTGAAGGGTGGGAAGGAGGGGGGTAAGAGATCAACTGAAGGACTTGTATGCATGCATACGAGCATAACCAATGGACATAAGACACTGGGGGGCATGGGAGGCTAGGGGAGGGTCAAGGGGAAAAAAAAGGAGACGTATATAATACTCTTTGTAATACTTTAAGCAATAAAACAATTTTTTAAAAAAGAATAAATAATATAAAATAAAAAAGTGATGAGAGGGAATCATTGATCGACTGCCTCCTGCACGCCCCCTCACGGTTCATAGGTCAGCACAACCACTGAGCTACACTGGCCAGGCAAATTATTTTTTCTCACCAACTAACCTCTATATGCCAACCAGCATCTAATCTGGACCCTCTGAAGAAAAAGCAGGATATTCTCATGCCCACAGAAACACTGAGAGACTATACTGGCTCCAGTGTGCTGCCTTCCTCAGCACAATCCTTAAACCCTTTAGATTATACATTACTTTTGCCCTAAATGCTGACCTTAGACACTGACCCTCTCATGAAATAGGACTCTGCCATACCATTTTATCACTTTTTTAAACTGAGCTAAATTTATAGCTTTTCACTGTCCAGCTCAATGAGTTTTGACAGATGTAAACCCCTCTGAATTATAAGATTTTGATACAAAATCAGCTCATTTAGATAAATTGAAAGATCCATACAACTGTTGGAAAGAGAATGGAGTTTGAAGTCAAGACAACTGGTTATCTAGCCTAGCCTCTGCCATTAACTAGCTGTGTGACTTTGGGCAAGTGCCTTCCCCTCTCTGGACCTCGGTTTCTGATCTGTACAATGAGAAAGCTGACTCTAGGAGCCTCCTCCAGCCTTAGGTCCACATGACACGACGGGCAGTGAACAAAGGTCACACAAGACTTCCTGAAATTACGCAGCGCTCCTATGTTCTGCTGACATTTGCAAAGTGAATGCACCTCACCCAGATCCTTCTAATCAAATTCCTGAAGGAGAGAAACTGAAGAAATAATCAATAATTGTAACAATAAACAAAGATGGCAGAAATCAGCCAAGCCAAGCCCTGCATCCTGTAGGAATGTACCAAATGCTTACAAATAAACCCTTCCCAAATGTTTGCTCCGGTACATTAATGAAAGGAGCTTCTGAAGGGATTAGCTTCAAATTCACAACAAGTACCAAAAACACACTGTTTGCCAAATAGGTTGAGTTTAGCTGTTTTGCTGTTTGGAAGCTAATGTGCCTTGCTAAAAGAGGAAAGGATTTCTCCAATAAAATAAGATGAATCCCTCATATTTATATCACAGCTTTTACTTTTAAAAGCCTTCTTGTTCCATTCCTCATCTGATCTATGCATGGGTTCTATGGTAAAAAGCAAAACAGGGATATGTGCTCCTTTTTTTCAGGTGAGGATCCTGAGGCCGGGAAAGATGTGAAGTGAATGTTCTCACAGTCACTAGTGAGCTTACCCTTCTGAATTCTCAGGCCTGTGTCTTTGGGCTGGATCCCACCACTGTGTTTTTACAAACCAACCAACCCAGAGAACAGAGTCCAAGAAGATCTGAATAAAATAATAAAAACAATAAGAACACTCATAGGCAGTAGTTAATGGTAACAGACATTTACTGCCTTCCTGCTAGGTATTTTTGCTTGTAATACTCCCAACAGCCCAACAAGTGTTCCCCTCTTTTACAGAAGACGAAATCGAGGCACAGAGAGGGTGCCCGTCTTGCTCAAGCAAACACAGCCAATAGGTTGCAGAGGTGGGATTCCACCCAGGCCGCCTGGCTCAGAGCCCAGGCCCTTTGCCCTATGCTGCACTGCCTCATGTTTCACGATGCTGCTGATTAAAGAACTTTCTAAACAAAGCTATTCATTGGCGAGGTGAGCCGCCAGAGAAGCAGTGAGGCCCTGTCGGAGCACTTCAAGTGGATCACTGCTGGGCAATGTTTAGAGGGAAGTTAGGCTTAAGGCAGAGAGCTGGCTCACCATCCTGGAAGGTCCCTTCTAACCAGAGATTAGAGGATTTGGTGAAATGTCTCTAAAATTCCAGTGTTTCAGTTCAGGACAGTGACAAATCCTCCTGGCCCTTGGGTTTCCAGGTTGAACACCCTCTCCCAGCCCACCCTTCCTGCCAGCTGGGAGAACAGAATGGATCATCCTGGAAATCTGGCAGCACGGTCCCTAGCCCAGGGACTGGGGACAGGGAACAGCAGAACACTAAATTACAGAGTGCCTGCTGCCTGATTAAATCAATGCACCGTGTGCAGTGCTGATGGGGATACAACTCAGCAGGCTCACTCCTGGGTCTGAGGCCCAGATGTTAGTCACAGAACCACAGTCAGAGCTCCAGGGGTTCTCAGCAGCACCTCCTCCAACCACTCTATTTCACACATGGGGAATACAAAGGCCCAGAGAAGGAGAGCAACTTGCCAGAGGATACACAGCATTCAGTCAACAAAATATTAAGTACCTACTATGCCAAGCACTGTGCTTAGGACTGGGGACACTAACGAGTGAACAAAATAGCCACAAGCTCAAGTCTCGCAGAGATTATACATTGTTGCAGAAATGGGCAAAAAGCAGGTAAACACATAAAGTCAGAGATTCTGATCTGATATGAGGGACATGGAGTACATGACGCAAGTTGATAAAGGGAGGTCTCTCTGAGAAGGAGCCGTTCAAGCCGAGGCTTGAAGGATGAGAAGTATATGGTATTTGTGTGTGTGTGCATGTGTTGGGGGCTATGTCCCAGAGCCCTCAGGCTGGGATGAGCTCCATGTGTTTAAGGAGACAGCACATGGCAAGGGTTGGGGAGAGGAGAAGAGAGGGGAGGTCGGAGGAGGGTGAGTCTGGAGCACAGAGGGTTTTGTGGGCAAGGAAAGAGGTCTGGAGTTTATTCTTGTTGCAATCTGAAGCCATTGGAGAGGTTTTGCAGAATAGTGCCCTGGCATACAGGAGCAAATCACTGAACTTCTGTGGGGCTCAGTTCTTCAGCTGCCTACTGGGACAATCACGTTTGTCCTGTCTCCATGAAAACTCTTTGAGAAATGTAATGTGATACAAATAGAAGGTGGGCTGCTGTGAGGTAAGGCATACCAAAGGTGCTTAATAGACGACACTTAACTGTATGGAGGGGATTTGCAATGATGTGGAGAAAGCACTCATAATATAGAGTTGGGGGGGGGCAGCAAAATATAAAACTGAATGTGCAATATGATCTCAATTATGTAAAATATACATAGAAAGAAAGGCTAGAAGAAAATACTTCAACATATTGCCAGTGATTGCCTCTGAGTTGTGGGCTTTTTTTGTTTTATTAATCCTTACCTGAGGATATTTTTCCATTGATTTTTAGAGAGAGTGGAAGGGAGGGGGAGAGAAACATCAATGTGAGAGAGACACATCAATTGGTTGCCTCCCACATGTACCCTTGACAAGGGCTGGGGATCCATTCTGCAACCAAGGTACATGCCCTTGACCAAAATCAAACCTGGGACCCTTCAGTCCCCAGGCTGATGCTCTATCCACTGAGCCAAACCAGCCAGGGCAGTTGTGGGCTTTTATGTGGGTTTTGCTTAGCTAGACAACATTTTTTTTTGTTTTTTTTGGTCCAGCCGGTGTGGTTGAGCGTCAACCTATGAACCGGGAGGTCATGGTTCAATTCCTGGTCAGGGCACATGCCCAGGTTGCAAGCTTGATCCCCAGTAGGGGGCATGTAGGAGGCAGCGATCAATGATTCTCTCTCATCATGGATGTTTCTATCTCTCTCGAGCGCTCCCTTCTTCTATTTTTTAAAAAAAGTTATTGGAAATTAAAAATATTTTGTTTGCTGAAATTAATGTATTTTAATTTTATATTTTATCATTTAAAAGTACAGTGGAACTTCATTTCTTGAACGTCTCCCATCTCGAACAATTCACTTCTCAACCTGACAACCCTTTCATGCTGGTATCTATATAAGTCTCTCAGGTGTCAAACAAAGGAGAGAATGCGCAAATATTTGTGAGTTTACCACTGTTAAAATCTCAGGATATTGTGCAGTGAATATTTTCTCTTTTTTTTTGCTTTTGTTGCTGCTTATAATTATTGTTAAATTTTCATTTTTTACTGTACATATCCTTTCCTTTTTGTCAAATTTTCATTTACATTTCATGTCCTTTTTGTTTTTAAAGTGTTTATTTATAGGTTAAACAGTACAATAGACATGTACTGTATATAAGTAAGGGTAAAACAGAATCATTTGGGGGTCTGGAACAGATTAATTCAATTTATATTATTTCTAATGGGAAAAAATGATTCAGTTTTCCAACAGCCTTCCAGAATGAATTAAGTTTGAGAAACGAGGTTCCACTGTACATATATAATGTATATATTTATTACACCCATGGTTTCACTTTCCATGGTTTCAGTTACCCGCGGTCAACCACAATCCGAATATATTAAACTAGGGGCCCAGTGCACGAATTCATACAACTTGAAAGGAACTGTGGGCTATGAGGCTGCAGTGTGCACAGGGGTGGGTCTCAGCCCATCCTCCGCACCCCTGCCCAGCCACTCCCACCATGGCCCCGGTCCCATCTGCTGGCAGCTCTGCTCCTGCCACCACATGGAGCGATTGGGGCCAGCGCCAGCAGCGAGTGCGAGCGGCTGCCGGCCCTGATCGCCTCTCAGGAGCAGGGGGAGGTGGAGAAGCCCTCAGGGGCCATCAGGGCCGGCAGCCGCCACTTGCACCCCGCTGACAGCGCTGAGCCATCAGGACAGCACTGGGCACTGTCAGTGGGTGTGAGTGGAGCCGGCGCTGGCAGCAGGTGTGAGTGCTGGGTGGGACCACGGCATGCGGGAGCAAAGAATTTTCAGTAATCACCAGAGCCTCACCCCGATGACAGTG
>NW_005879922.1:0-6670 GCF_000147115.1 Myotis lucifugus | reverse complement strand
CCTCCATGACCACTGACCTCAAGAGGCCTCACTGCTGCTCAGCAGTCTCGGCATGATTTAGTTTCATTAAAATTATTTCTGTTCATCAGAAAACATACTAAAGAAACTCAAAGGCAAGCTACATACTGGGAAAAGATATTCACATCATATATAACTGATAAAAAATAGAAGTTAGAATATAGTAAGAATAACATTCAAAAGAAAAAAATAACCTAATAGAGGAATGGAGAAAGACAAGAACGGGCACTTTACAGAAGAGGATGTATATGAAAGACACTCAGCTTCTTTAGTAACCAGGGAAAGATGGACCAAGGCCATGATGCTATTCATACCCACCGGAATGGCAACGCTAAACTCACCCAGCATCAGAGGTTGGCTTTTATGTGGGTGGTGGGAATTCTTGTGCTCGGGTAGGTGAGGGAAAATTGTTATAACCACTTAAGAAAATGGTTGGGCCCTAGCCGGTTTGACTCAGCGAATAGAGCATCGGCCTGCGGACTGAAGGGTTCCGAGTTCGATTCCTGCCAAGGGCACATGCCCGGGTTGTGGGCTCGAACCCCTATAGGTGGCATGCAGGCGGCAGCCAATCAATGATTCCCTCTCATCATTGGTGTTTCTATCTCTCTCTCCCTCTCCCTTCTTCTCTGAAATCAATAAAAATACATTTTTTTAAAAAGGAAATGGTCAGCAGTGCTTAGTAAAATTGAACACCCACGTGCCCTAGGGTTCCAGAAAAACTGGACATTTGCACCACACCCTGTCGCAAGAATGCTGTAGCAGAAGGTATATCTGTGCAACCTGTGTGTATGTGTGAAAATGTGTGTGCGTAGGAGAGAGGGAGAGGGAGATGGAGAGAGAGCAGAGAGAGGAGGAAAAGATAAATTAGTTGAAGGTCCTTCAGCAGGAAAAGTTTTCATACGTTCATGCTATTTCCGAGAAAAATTAGTCCCCTCAGTGTATTCGTGTATTCCATAAACAAATAATTCCCAACGTTTTATATTGCTGGCATTTTTCTCACCAACACCCACTTGGCTGACTTGGCCCATCTGCGTATGTGTGTTGAACAGGAAATTGCCCGGCATCTGCGCCCCCGGCCCCTCCGGGCGGTCTTCGGAAAATCCAAGATCCAGAACGCCGTGCACTGCACCGACCTGCCGGAGGACGGGCTGCTGGAGGTGAGTCGGAAACATCTGCTGATAGCTCAGGTTCACGAATAAGCTCAGCAGTCCTGGTGTGTGAGAACCTCTTAATATTCTTGGGTGATACTGTTACTGGTCACCTGATAACCTCAGACTGCAGCTTTAAAAGACCGAGCGGTAGGATGTGGTTTATAACTGGATAGCCTTCAAAGAACTGTTATTTTTCTCATTGGCATATATTATGGCTTAAAAGTAATTTAAAAAGTGAAAAACTACAGCATTAATTAAATAGTATGAAGCCTGTTTTAAAGTCAGGTGAAAATATCACCATAAGTGGCTAGTCATGGAAATCTATCAATGAAATCCAGAAGTCTAATATGTAATGTGAGAGCATTGAAAGAAATAGCCACCGTTCGTTGACTCTATCGGGTTCTGCCATCGTAAGTGCTCCGTGTAAATTACTTCTAGGAATCCCACAGCAACTCTAATAAGTTGGTATTATATCTGTTTTATCAGAGAAATGAAATTGAGACTCAGAGTGGTTAAGTAACATCCTCAAATCAAACAGTGCATATAGAACAGAGCCATGTTCTGACCTCTCATCTGTTTAACACATTAAGCGCCCAGCCTGTTTTGTCTTCCAGCCAGAAAATATAGTGTCAGTCACCGGTGACTGACTGGGTGCTTAACGTGTTAATTAACATAAAATAAAAAATGAAGAATTATAAGAAAACATAAAGAAAGATTGGTCTGGTTTGGGGTTAAGAAAGTCATTTGTTGGCCAAAGCAAAGAAACTTTAAGGAAAGGATTGATATTCTTTTTTTATAGTTTAAAAAAATTTATGTGTCAAAAGGAACTAATGCAATGAAAAGACAAATGCTAAATTAAGGAATATAAATGAATGAATGAATGAATGAATGAATGAATGAATGCCTAAGCGACCAGACAAGTGGCTGGACGGGACGCCCGAATGACCAGTCAACCGGTCGCTATGACGTGCACTGACCACCAGGGGGCAGACACACAATGCAGGAGCTGCCACCTGGTGGTCAGTGCACTCCCACAGTGGGAGCGCCACTCAGCTGACGGATGGGCGCCAGACGCCGGGCTCATGGCTGGCAAGCGCAGCTGCAGCAATGCGAGCCTCTCCCGCCTCCTCGGTAGCACTACCGAGCTAGTGGCGGCAGCGGCAGGCGCAGCAGGTCCAGGATGAGCAGGAGCAGCATGGTACCCAGCCCGGGCTCGGGGCTCCTCCCCGGCCGCCTGCTGCTTCATGCACTACTACATCCCCACCTGCAGGGGTTGGGCCAAAACTGGCAGTCCAGCATCCCCTGAAGGGTTCCGGATTACGAGAGGATGCAGGCCAGGCTGAGGGACCCCACCGGTGCACGAATTCGTGCACTGGGCCTCTAGTTGTATAAAGGACAGAAAAATAATATCCATAAGACATCTTACTTTAGTATTTTTTGTTTTATGTCAAATCTATCAATCTTTAATTTTATTTCTACCTTTGAAATCATCTGTAGAGAAGCCTTCCCCATTTTGTTTAATTTTCTTGCATTGAAATGCTCAGTGCACCTGGCACCTGTGTGGACACGTGGTGTGAGGGAGAGATCCAGTCAGTGTGATGACGTTGCTCATTAGCGCTTCCTTTCATTGCCGTTTCTCGTTGATTGATGCCCATGCACACCTGTGCCTGTTTCTGAACTTTCCATTTTATTCCACTGGTCGGTGCCAGAAAAATACTACTTTACTACTGCAGTTTATTTATCCTTTAAGAAAGTTTTCTTGGTTATTCTCTTAAGCTTATTCCTCCAGGTGAACTTCGCATGAGTCTGTCGAGTTCTTTACCCCACCCCACAGGATGCCAAGGGGACCTGGGCTGACATCCGCTGTGTTTGTGATTAGTGTGGGAGGGACGTGTCTGTAGTGGCCAACCTCTCCACCTGCACAGGTGGCTGTCCCTCCTGCCCTCCCTTATGCCAGCAGAGCCTTCTCTTAGTGTGGGCCTGGGGCACAGCCTGTCACCTTTCTTCCCGCCAGCTTTTGTTCTTGTTGCTGTAGAGAATGACTTCATTAGCTCCAGTAAGATTTTCTCCTGTAATCCAGGGTATAAATGGCTAAAATCTTATCTAAACTAAAATCTTATCTAACCCTGGTATGAAATGCTGACATATTCCCAAAATGTAAAAATGGTACAAACGTCACCTTTTAATTACCCAAAGGATTAAGTGTTGGTTTTAAATTCCCACCTATTTTATGACTATTCCCTTCACCTTCTGATAGCTCAGGACCTACAGTCTAGGTTTGACTACAGAGTGTTGTTCAGTGAAACTGAAACGTTATTAATCATGAAATTTATGCCCATTAACAAATGCTATCCAAGTATGCCTGTGACTGCTCATGCAATTTAGACTATTACCGCCTGCAGTTTACAGAGCCATTTACGAAATGATTAAAATCGTTCTAACCTGACTGCACAGCAGATTTAATTGCAAATATAAAAAACAACACAGCAAGTGGAAGTTGTGCCCTAACAGCCTCCTGTCCTGTGGCTGGTGATTTATAGCTGATGTGACCTCCGCTGAGTCACTTTTTCTTTCCAGGCCTCACTTCTCTTATCAATAGAATGGAACAAAGAACGCTGATACACCGAGGACTGCTCTCTGAGTCAGGGATTAGCTCCTTGCAGATGACAGGGCTTTAAATGGTCAAGCATTGGCACAACACATGGAGGCCAGAAGAGTTATCTGCTCATAGGCCTTCAAAGTGCGGGTCAGCGTGACACAGACACGCCTCTGACCGGGAACATTTGTACTCACACGTGCTGTTCCTTAGGGAGCATTCTTTAGTTGTAGGTGACCATGACCTTTACTGCCCAGTCCAGGACCTTTTTGAAAAGCAGTTCCGGTCTCAAAGGCATACTCCGGAGCTGGACTATGGGCTCCCGTTGCTGTGGCAAGAAGGGGGCAGTTTACCCCTCGGTCTTTCCCTCGTGATGTTTCCTGAGCCACGCTCATGCCGAATGTCCAGGAAGTATGATTTCAATGTATATTTTGTCCTCATAACAAACCACACAGAGTGTTTGCCTTGGTGACATTGCGCTAGGATTTCAAAGCAACTCGACCCTTCCCCTGTTCACACTGAGCTCACAGTAAGTTTCAGAGGTCGGGGGTGGGGGGCTGGGGGTGGGGGTCTCAGCAGGAACCTGGAGATGGATTTCTCTGGATGCCGCTCATTGCGACACAACCGCGTTGGTGGTTACAGGGAGGAAGGACAGCGGCTGCAGTAGGACACAGGCCAGGGTGTTATTTCACTGGGTGTCCCCTGACTCTCTGTCAGTAGTGAATATGAAGACCTTAAGTTTCTGCTTTAAAGAGAGCCTGAATGGGAAAGATCTAGTTTAACTAGTAATAAAAGAAATACTAGTTTTCTACAATGGCAACACTTTGAAGTCTCAACGCCCACTTCCGGTGAGGCTCCAGGAAAATGGATTCCTCAGGGGCTGGTGCCAGTGACGTGGCCACAGGTATTGAAAGCCACGGGTTGTTCCCTACAACTTGTCCCAGAATTCCACTCCTCAGAATTAACCCGAGGAGGAGGCGGCGGGGCTGCGAGGGGACAGCCGCTGCACGGTGTCATTGAGGAGGAGTTGTGGTGATTACAGCGGAACAGGGTGCGTGGCTGTGGGTCTAGCTGAGAACGGTCCCTGTGTGCTCATAGCTCCTCGCTCCCTCCAACCCAGCAGCATAGCCAACAGTCGGCATAGCTCCACCCCGGCACTTACTCATCTCACTGCACCTGGCTCCCGATCCTGTAAATGAAGATCTGAGCAGTGCCTGCCGTCAGATAGCATGGTGCCCAGACAGAGCCACTGCTAAACAAATGCCAGCAATTGTATCGTTACAGTGTCTATTGTCCCACATGTATATTTCCCACAAGACTGAGCACCCATAGGGAGGGATCTGTCTTGCTTGGCATATGAAAACTCTCCAGTAAATCATTTTTGAAGGGAAAGTGGGGAGGGTTTGGTTAAATAAATTTTGGTTCGTGTACTCGGGCTGAAGTATGTAACCTTTTTTCTTTAATGATGGTAACAGAGACCTACCTGTAGCAGTGGCCTTGGTTCATGTTAGACTCACCTCGGCCACTTTTAAAATCTGATGCTCAGACCCACCCTTAGAGAGTCCCACTTTTTTCCTTTTGGAATAATTTCAAACTTACAGAAGAGTTGCAAGTACTAAAAATTTTTCTTAATAAGCATTGGGGTGAAGTTGCCAACATAATGCCCCATAATCTCTGAATACTTTAATGTGTATTTTTTTAAATTCTAACCCAAGGATATTTTTCCATTGATTTTTAGAGAGAGTGGAAGAGAGAGGGAAAGACAGAGAGAAAATCAATGTGAGAGAAACACATCAATTGGTTGCCTCGTGCATGCCCCCAACAGGGGATGGAGCCTGCAACCTGGGCATGTGCCCTGACCAGGAATCAAACCAGTGGCCTCTTGGTTCCTGGCTCTATGCTCAACTGCTGAGCTATACCAGCCGGGCCAGGTATTTATATTCTTTAAAAATTAAAAACAAAGCAGTAGACAGGATACACGTAGCCCTGCCCTCCCGGAGCTTATCTTCCAGGAGTGGTCACCATAGTCATTGTTTTTTGGAAAGACCAAAGTATGGCTCTGTTGGAATAACCAAAGTATGGATCTGTTTATCTTTTTCAAATATTCTGTCACTTGGTTATATCATGTTTGTAGTTATAATATAAAATGTTAAGAAATACATAAAATATTTCATTGTGTATATAGGTGATCAAAACAAATCTGAATTTGGCTGCATAAGTGTTTCTGCATGGGTTCTGGTGCCAGTGTACTGCATTAACCAGAAGCGAACAGGTGCAGTGACTAAGAGATTGGCGGTCTGGATCTCCTGGCCTCCACACACACCCACACTTGTAACCTATCTCAGTTCTAGTTTCTATCTCGAGGGAAGAGTTGTGATTTTTACTAGTACCTCGTCAAAGAGGAACAACTTGTACAAAGACAAGAGCAGCGTTCTCTTAGAGATCTAAAAATAGCTCAGTAAGCCCTGGGCTTGACCCTGAGGTAGGAAATGGCAGGAGACAGGCTGGAAGAGTCAGCACAGGCCTTGTACCGACACAATAAGACATCCGGGGAGGATCCGGGTCACCCTGGGGAGGATCCCGGTCTCCCCGGGGAGGATTCTGTCACTCCGGGAGGATTCTGTTACCCAGGGAGGACCCGATCACCTCAGGGAAGATTCAGTCACCCCAGGAGGATTCTGTAGCCTAAAAGGAAGTCGCAGCATGGATAGCCAAAAGCAGAGCTTCCAAAGTCATTTCAGACAGCACAGCTGACAACCCCAGAGACTAATGAGTGTGAAGGATTACCTACAGGAGACAGGATTAACTCGCATCCCCAATGAAGGTGGTGGAGAGGCTAATGCGTAACCTTCCTCTGTGATACGGACGTATTTCATAAGTTTGATGGCAGGACCCAACCTGATCT
>NW_005879921.1:0-6671 GCF_000147115.1 Myotis lucifugus | reverse complement strand
CTGTATTTATTATTGTTCAAAAGTTTGTAATGGTCTTAATTATCCATGAAAGAGTGAGATCATGTGGTATTTTTCCTTCATTGACTGGCTTGTTTCACTTAGCATAATGCTCTCCAGTTCCATCCATGCTGTTGCAAATGGTAAGAGTTCTTTCTTTTTAACAGCAGCATAGTATTCCATCGTGTAGATGTACCACAGTTTTCTAATCCATTCATCTACTGATGGGCACTTAGGCTGTTTCCAGATCTTAGCTATGGTGAATTGTGCTGCTATGAACATCTGGGTGCATATATCCTTTTTGATTGGTGTTTCTGGTTTCTTGGGATATATTCCTAGAAGTGGGATCACAGGGTCAAATGGGAGTTCCATTTCCAATTTTTTGAGGAACCTCCATACTGCCTTCCATAGTGGCTGCACCAGTCTGCATTCCCACCAGCAGTGCACAAGTGTTCCAAAAGGAAACTCCTTACCCATTAAACAATCACTCCCTAATGCTCCCTCATCCCAAGCCTCTGGCAACTACCATTCTGCTTTCTGGCTCTAAGGATTTACCTATTTTGGATATTTCATATAAATGGAATCACAAAATATGGCCTATCTCTGAACCCTCCTTTTGTGTCTAGCATCTTTCAGCATATATCATTTTGTAACCTGCTCTTTTCACTCTTTCTCTCTCTTTATATACATATGTATATACATAATTAACACTTTTTCTTAAACACTCTCTATTAGGCATTGCTTTTTTTTCTATTTTAAAATTTTGTATAGTCTCTTCTTGTAGGTGGTGATATTGTGCCCTTTTTTCCAAACTGAAACACCTTTTTTAAAAGAATTTTTAATTGATTGTTTTAGAGAGAGAGGAAGGGAGAGGGAGAGAAAAAAAACATTGATGTGAGAGTGAAACATTGATCAGCTGCCTCCTGCATGCCCCCTACTGGGCATTGAGCCCACAATTTGGGCATGTGCTCTGACCGGGAATGGTATCAGTAACCTTTATGTGCAAGAGAGGACGCCCAACCAACTGAGCCACACCAACCAGGGCTGAAACACCTTTTCTGATGTTGAGTTTAACTCATAAAGCACACAGATGAAGAATGTCTTAGGTTGTTCTGTATCACAGTTGTATGCCTCTTATGGGCCTGCATGGGAAGCTCCCAGTAGACACACAGTCTCACTTGACTGAGTTTGTTCACTCATTCTGGTCTTTGTCTTCCAGTGCAATCCCTAAAATAAATCCAAAATGTAGACTGATATGAAGTTCCCCAATTCCTCATGTATCCAAGATTTGGTAATTGCAAATATGTCCATATCCAGCATCCATCATCATCATCTAGTGTAGTCGGGGACACTTATGCTCTTGAGTTATCCAGGTGGCCACTACTTCACACTGGTCACTCCATCCCTGCACCAGTAACTTTTGCTCACTGTTTCAGATCTCTGCCTGAAAGTCCTACACTATTGTCCTCCTTAACAGGAGCGGGGGGGGGGGGGGGACTTTGTGTGCCATTGACCAAGGGAAGAATGGTGGGAGATCACACTTCGCTTTATTCCTCTGTCCTGTCTCTGTCTCTTTACTTTTTATTACCTCTCTATTATCTCCACTGTCACATCTTTTAATATCTTTCTGTGATTATGTGTACAAAAGGAAGTTAGTTATTCAGTGGGTAACTTATGAATGAAACACATGTACATGCGCGCGCACACACACACACACACACATGCACACCTGTCAAACACAAATGTTAATTTTCATCAATAATATGATCTAGCTATAGATTAAGGAAACAAAATTTTCCCCAATGCAATATAATTTACACAGATCATCTTCAAACACAACAGGGTTCAATATTCATTATTATGAAGATTGATATCTATCACACTTTCATTAACAAATTGATTTACCTTTTGCCACTATGTCGTGCCCAAGAGCCCACCTACATGAAAAACAGAGTTATCTACTCATTGATAACAATACAAACACCTGGTAGAACATTTGGAATTACTGCTTTTCTGTCCCTTAACACAAAATTACATTTCTAGGCAACACCTCACTGCTTTTTATGAGCAAAATGTGGTTATAGGAGCATCTCCTTTACAAGTAAGGTGGAAGTTTAGATGGAGGGATGTTTTTCCAATTTCATGTTCTCTGACTCATCCAATTTTTTATCCTCACCCTAGAATATGCTTTACAGAATTTAGAGAGGGGGGACGCGAAAGGAGAGAGAGAGAGAGAGAGAGAGAGAGAGAGAGAGAGAGAGAGAGAGAGAAAGAGAGAGAGAGAGAGAGAGATGAGATAAATATAGATTGGCTGCATCCCATACAGGTGCCAACCTGGGATTGAACCTGCAACCTAAGTATATGCCCTGGTCAGGACTCAAACCCACAACCTTTCCATGAATTAGACAATACTCCAATCAACTAAATCACACCAGCCAGATCCCGATTCATCCCATTTTAATTAATTATTGGAATCATCACAGTATTATTTCTGAACGGTTTATTTTCATACTCTTGTGAAGCAGCCTTTTACCATAAACCTTACCTTAAAATAATTTAACATATATCTCTTAATAAAAACTGCTTTAATATTACCTTCTGTCCTTTTTCCCCCCACTTTCATCTTAATAGAGAAGTCAGCACTAATTAATATACTTTTCTCTCCTTTCTTCTCTACATTTCTGCCTCTCCTTCCTCTCTCTACCCCAGTGAACTTTTCAGCTTTGGCTGTTTCATTTCTTCTTCAGCTAACCACAGCTTACAACTACTACACGCCCTATCTTAGCCTGTGTGGTTGACAGAGATGGAACGCATCTTAATAAAGCAGGTGCACAGCCCTTCATTTCTTCCTTTCCTCCAGGCCTCCTGTTATTGCCCAGCTCCACCTCTTGTCAGCGTCCTTGAACTGCTGCAGTGCCCGCCCTTCCTCCCCCTCAGTCTCCCTTGGTGGTGGCCTCCGTGCAACGCACAGTCATCAGACCCTTGTGACAATTCTCCAAGCCAGCTGGGGTTATCGAATTGAAAAGATTGGGGTCAGAACCCTGGTTTTCTGCATCCAAATATGATTATTTTTTCTTTATTGCTGCCAAAATAGTGATGTTAGTCATGTCAAAGTTAAAACTACTCAACTTCAAACCATTTTATTGGGGAAACCCATATTACATGGAAGTGATGAGCCCTTGTTTCTCCAGGCCACAATCAGGAAGGATTTTATCCAAAGCAGAATTGGTCGAAAATTTGAGGATTAGTATGTCACAGCACATCTGACTGTTTCCACCTCTGCCCCAGCCGTAGATTGGGATGACACTATCAATTAATCAAGCAATAAGTATTTCTTCAGCACATACTCTGCACTAAACGAAATTAAAGCCAAAAGAGCCACATTTTTCCAATGATGTGAAGGGCAGTATTATATCTGTGTCTAACTGGACACATCTGTTTTCAGCAGAGGCAGCCTCTTCTCTTCATCTGCATTTCAGTGACTCCCCCTCCAAAGACATGTTCTACAGACACGGACTCCTTTGGAAATGGTCCTCTTTTGAAAGTGGTTATAGAAAAATCCTTCTGCCACCTTGTTCTCTTCAAGGTGACTCATCTACAGTTTACATAAAAACACCAGTGTACAGGAAGTTATGTTTTAAAAACCATGTTGCACATTATTTTATTTCTAGACATGTTTATTTAATACGGTACCTACCCAAAAGTTATGCTATGATCTAAACCCAATTTTAGGCAGCCTGTGAAGGTAAGATGAGAATTAGGTGTGCTCAGTGTTACTGCAGGATGAGAGAGTTTATTATAGTAAATATACGATCTGATGTCTGCCTTTCCACTCCCTCAAGGTCCAGATAACGTTATCTCTGGACCCCTTTAGGCTATAGGAAACCACCTTAGTTGAGTAGATGGACTGGCCAAACTGGATTGAGTAGATGGACTACATCTCAGAGGTCAACCAGGTCACTAACACTGACAAGAGCCCTTTTTATGAGCAAGATTCTGTTCTAAGTGTCTTTGAGGTATTAACCCATTTAATTTTCACAATAACCCTATAATCCAGGTATATATATTAACCCCATTTTACAAATGAGGAAAGTGAAGTGTAAAAAATTTAGGTAAATTTGTCTAAGATCACACAGCTAGTATGTGTCAGAACTGAAGTTTAAACCTGACAGTCTGACTCCCTCTCTGCCTCGAAAAGCCTTGATTTTTTTTTTTCTTGCTCATCATATCTAGCCTTCTGCAGGTAAAGAGTGTGAGTACATGTAGTAGTCTGCCCTAATACACAGTTTCACTTGTCTTGGTTTCAGTTACCCCCAGTCAACTTCTGTCAGAAAATACTAAATGGAAAATTATAGAAATTAACAATTCATATGTTTTAAAATGTGACCCATTCAGAGTAGCATGATGAAATCTTGCACACGGCCAACATGTGAATCACTCCTTTGTCCAGTGCACCCACTCTGTATTCATTGGCCACCCGCTAGTCACTTAGTAGTAGTCTTGGTTATCAGATCCACCCCATCGCAGAGCTTGGTAACCATCATTTTACTTAATAATGGTCTAAAGCCAGTCACAAAACTTTTATTATAGTACTAGAGGCCTGGTGCACAAAAATTCGTGCATGGGGGGGGGGGTGCGTTCCTCAGCCCAGCCTGCCCCCTCTCACAATCCGGGAGCCCTCAGAGATGTCCTACTGATGGCCATCTCTGCTGCCACTGCCAGCCCTCCTCTGCCCTCGCAGCTGCCGCGGCTTTGTCTGGAAGGACATCCGGAAGATGTCCTGTCTATCCAGTCTAATTAGCATATTACCCTTTTATTAGATACTAGAGACCCGATACACGAAGATTAGTGCAAGAATAGGCCTTCCTTCCCCTGGCTGCTGGCACCGGTTTCCCTCCGGTACCCAGGACCTGGTCCTTCGCTCTGGCCACCGCCTCCTGCCTTCGCTCCAGGCCAGCTTCCACCATCTTTGTCACATTAATTTGCATATTCCCTCCTTATTGGCTGTGGGCACCTCCATCTTTGTTGCAAAGTGATGGTCAATTTGCATATTCTGTCTTTATTAGATAGGATTCTCATAATTGTTCTATTGTATCAATTATAGTATTTGTTAGTCTTTTACTGTCCCTATTTATAAATGAAACTTTATCATAAGTATATATGTAGAGGAAAATACTTAGTATATGTAGGGTTCAGTGCTATTCACGGTTTCAAGCATCCACTGGGGATCTTAGCACATATCCACTGCAGACAAGGGGGACTATTCTAATCTCCACACCCTCAGGCAGGTTTCTCTGAGCACTTCAGATCCTATCTGGGAGGGAGTAAAAGGGTAGGATGAGTGCATCTCTGATCCTTTCACTTTCAGCATTCCCCCCTCCCTGCTGGTACAGCCAGCCCTCCTCATGCATGAGTTCTGCATCTATGGACCCACCAAAAGATAGAAATATTGGGGGGGGGGGACATGTTACATTGTTGCTGATGTGTACTATGTAGCTAGGCCTATAATGGTTGTATCCATACTGAACATGTACATCCTTTTTTTTTTGTCATTATTCCTTAATCTATAGAGTATAACAACTACTTACAAAGCATTTAGATTATATTAGGTATCATAATTAATCTAGAGAGGATTTAAAGTACATGTGAGGTAGTACATAGGTTGTATGCAAATACTATACCATTTTGTATAAGGGGCATGATCATTCTCTGAATTTGGTATCCATGGGGGTCCTGGAACCAGTTCCCTTGGATACTGAGAGCTGACTGTATTTTCTCAAGCTATAGAAGGTGGGTTTTATCTTCTTAGGAGATCTAAAAGGGATTTTTATATGGTGCATAGTCATTGATTAAATATACATCAAAAACTGTAAGTCAGCCCTTAGTTATCAACTTGAGCAAGTCCCTCAAAGGTGGGTTTGTTTCACTAATCTGTGTCATTTTCTTGAATCCTGGCCAGAACACATCACAGGCAGATGTCTGAGCAGGCAGCAGTGTGTTTTGCAAGTGCAGGTCACCTCTGGACTCCCCAAAATCCACTGATCGGTGGCAAGAGTAATCCTATGACTTATGACTCAGTCTTCTACACAAATGTGTGTGGGATAGAAGAAGCATGCAGAAAACAGAACCTGGAGAACAGGGGTGAGAGGAAGTGGAGAATGCTGCAAAAATGGGAGCCAAGATACTGAGCTCCATGAGTCTGCCTCTGTCCTAGAGGGTGTCTCCAAACATTTAGCAATACTGACACACTTCACGGATTGAAACATAAGTTTTTCCCCCACCTCATTGGGTCTTCCTCAGTGGCCTTAGATTCCCAGTCTCCATGACACTGAAACCATCACTGAGCTAATGTGGGCAATTTAACACCACTCGGAAGGAACAACCAGTCATCGCTGGAATGGTTTATCTTTCCGACTGATTGGTTGTTTTGGCATCCTGTTGGGTGTCATTTGGTGCCATTTAAAACACATTATTTAAATCTAAACTTTAAGAGATGATCTTGAAATCTAAAATGAGAAACTATAAATAATCTCTTTGGTTTCAGCTGGCTGGTCAAACAATTTTAAACCTACAATAAAATCCTGCATGTGGAATAACTAATCCCTATATTTAAGTCATCATAACTTTAACCTCTAGCCAGGTGTCTAGAAAACAAGTAGCAAATAGAAGTGGTT
>NW_005879920.1:0-6672 GCF_000147115.1 Myotis lucifugus | reverse complement strand
CTCACTTTTTATACAGAAATAGTTAAATGACTAAGTCACACAAAAGAATTTTGTAATGTCTGGAACATATTAAATAATCAAAATTTATTAAATAAATGAAAGCTAGCAAAAAAATCATTTACCTCAAATGCTGACTAATAAGCTTGTAAAATTTGAGTGACTCAAGAAATTTGTTAATGCTCACTCATGAATCTTGCTGTCAATGTGTCCTTTGTGACAAAATACAATTGTTGATTAAGACAATGAGTTGATGATCCTGTGCTACACGTGTTCCTCCTTCCCGGTACCTACTAACTCAAACAGCATCATTGGTTTAAAAGACTTTGCATGGCTTTCCTCCAAAAGGATTAGGAACTTCTGAGTAATATTACTCAATAAAACAGGAAAGAAATTTGGATTGTGTTTGAGTCCAGTGAAGCCAATAAATATTGTGCATCAGGAGGGCTGTGATGAACAGAAAAAGAAAGATGCTATGAATAATGTTAAAAATTATATCTTGCTCTGGAAAGGGTTTTGTGGTTTTGAGCTTATGTTTGAATCAAAACATCTGATTTGCAAATTAACAATATATCAATCTTAATGATGGTGAAAGGCTCTAAAGTCATCACTCAGGAAGACCTACAAAGAAGTTTGCTTTCCTTTCTCGGTTTTCTGTTGAGATTCTCTCCACAATTCACTCCACATCTCAGATCTTAGGATAATTTCCAGCTTAAGCTTTTCCTTAAGCTTACTTCTTAAACTATGAATTTCTGGTTTGGGAGAGGAGGAAAATCATTTTAATTTAATATGTTCTACTGCTAGATTGTAAGTTATAAGAGGATAACAAATGGGATGGGGAAAAATAAGGAATATATTGGAAAACAGGAACTAAAATCTTAAGGAGGCATATCTGGTAACTGAGAAACAATAGGAAAAATTGTTTTAAAAGTTTTTTTAAAACTTGGAAAAATTAATTACTGTAATTATTCTTTTGATACAAAGTAATTTTGTACATTTAATATTTTGATAGCTTCTTCTAGAATTTTAGAAGTATGAAAATTAAGCAAAAAGAAAATCAGAAATTTAAATATTGTGTAAGATGTGAATATAGTTGTCAAAGGAAGATAACTTGTGGCCAGGGCCTTATCCTTTATACCCTGCCTTCCAAATCTTTTAAAATCACGGGAACTTTGGGCCATGTGGAATTTGGTTTGAGAATTGTAGCTGATTAGAAAACAAAGAGAAACTTTCCTCCATGTGATACATATTCATTGATTTATTTATTAGCACTGTTTAGAACCCCTGTGCATTGCATTACCCTACATGCTATAGGATACATGAGACATTCAAAGAAACCTTGGACATGCCTCTGCCTTTAAAAGTGTACAGTCCCCACTTGAGGAAGCAAATCTTATAGATGGAACAGAGATCCAGACAATAACATATACAAGCCCCCTTGTGTGTGTAGGTCCACCTCTGTATCTCTGTGGGGCTTTGTCTATATCAAGTGGAGTTTGAGATCAAGACCCTTAATTAGGGTCTGAAAATTAAGGAATAAAGATCTTATTGCAATTTGTATAGTGTAAAACTGGGAACACACTTGAAGTCTCCAATAAGACATGGGTTGGACAATGATTGCCAGTGCCATTGAATCTCACACAGTCATTAAAAAGAATGGGGCAAAACTATATTGTGGTAGCATGAGAGGATGCTGGAGACGTGTTTTTGAAGGACAAAAGCTGTATAATTATCCCATTTATATAAAAACATCTATGTCTACCTCTATGTATATATGTGTATCTCTCTGTATTCTGTGTGTCTCTGTGTATATGTACATGTGTATATATAAATGCAGACAGAATAAAACACTAAAGCCAAATTATTACTGATGGTTACTACCACAGAGTGGGAAGGTGGAATAATAATAAAGAGAAACTTGCATGTTTTATTCCACATACACCTGCAGTGTATGAATCCTTTAAAATAAATTATACTATATATTTCTGTGTTAAACTAAAAAAAAAAGGAAGCCCGGCCGGCGTGGCTCAGTGGTTGAGAGTTGACCTATGAGCCAGGAGATCATCCTTCAATTCCCAGTCAGGGCACGTGCCTGGGTTGCGGGCTCGATCCCAAGTGTGGGGAATGCAAGAGGCAGCTAATCAATGATTCTCTCTCATCATGGATGTTTCTATTTCTCTCTCCCTCTCCCTTCCTCTCTGAAAGCAATAAATATAGATTTCTTTTAAAAAAAGGAAAGGAAAAATAACAATGCTGGGTCTTGCTTTTCAAGGTATATTCAAACAGTAGAAACAAGTAGTTTATTTTATAACACAAGGGAGGATAAGTTTGCTTCTACTTTCTGAATAAAATTACAAAAAAGTAATACATTTCAAAGACAGAAAAAAAACCCCACATACACTAACATGCAAAGTGAGGCTTTGGTGGTGAGCAGTTCATTTCATCCATACACACTGCAAGGGAATCCCAGCGTTTATCAACAACCAAGATAGGAACACCTGCTTTCCCAGGCAACTAGAAAGGGAAGATAATTCTCTTCGCAAAGAGTCACATATTTCTATCCGGCCTCACATAAATTACATTATAGGAAAGGCAGGGCATATTTCATAGTTACACAGAGATATGTAATATTTCAGTTTAGTTCTTACCTAAGTGCAGCGTTAAATATGTGTAAGGGAGATCAGTATTGAGAAAGCGGGAGAGGGAGTGTGAAGTAATGTGCAGAATGAAATTTAGCAGGAACTTTAACTTGCCTGGTGTTTATCTGGGTTGGGCATAACTACCCTTATACAAATATTACCACATGCGTTCATTTCCCCCGTCCCATCCTTCTGTCCTTACTGGCCATGAGGGAGTGTATATAAAAGACACCAGGAGAGCGTGAAAGCCACTTAGCCGCAGACTCCTTGGGAACAGTCCACCTCACGCTGAGGCCTCCAGGTTCTGGGAACAACTCAAGGTTCATAGGTCAGTTCTCTCTGCCATGAACCTCAGACCCAGGGCCACCTCCGTTCCTGTCTTACAGGTGTTGCTGCAGCTGTCACTGCTCCTGACTGTGATGGTTTCTTCCACCATTGGAGAAAGAAAGAGAAACTCAGAGGAACCTGAAGGTGGAGTCCCCGCTTCCCCTCCTCTGTGGCTGCTTCTGCTGTTGCTGTGTGTGTGGGGGGGGGGCGGGGTGCAGGGGGGCAGGAGGGGGGTGTCAGCTGTCCTGGTGCTCCTGAGGCTGGGGAAAGCCATTATACTAACAACTCTAAATGGAGGAGCTAAGCTTAATGGGTACCTACCACATGCCTGGCATTCAGCTCTGGTTCTTTACTAGAGGTTTCAGATCATATTCACAGTGGCCTTGTGAGCTGTGAGCCAGCTACAATTCACAAAGAAGGGGACTGAGGAATCAAGTTGATAGATATTAAAGGTGCTCATGACCACTTCTCAGTTTCTATCCCAGCTGCAAATGTGGAAGGTGAGCACCATGCTGAACTTGGCTGCATGTGTACAACGACCACCTCTGGCATTCATCCCAGAAACATCCAAAATTTGAAGGTGTTCGGGGCAGGACCCCATTGCTCCAATGTCGAAGTGATGTAAGTCCATGCTTTTGTATTATTAACTCATTAGGGAAGCCCTCTGCCTCAGTCCTCATCACTGCTGTTTTGTTCAGCCCCAGCAATCCCTCTGATAGGACAGGACACACATAAAATCATATATTCTCTTGCAGAGCCACGCTGAAGAATGGGAAGGAAATCTGCCTGGATCCAAATGCTCCCGTGATCAAGAAGATAGTCCAGAAGATTTTAGAAGGTGATGAGTCAGCTGCTTAATCTGTTCACTTTCTGTCAAATCTTTTTATCTCCCAAGAGGCGTAGGGATCTGTAGCCTTACCTTTCTGCAGTTTTTCTTTATCCAGGATACCTATTCATGCTGTAATAAATTTGGATGTTTTCCATTCTGTCTTAAGAAGTTGCATTTTATTCTGAGAAGGCTGGTTAATAGATGACAGAGAGAAGATAAAAATAAACAAGCCTAGTTTCAAAATATAACATATAGTTTACTCCCTAACTCTTGGCTAAATGTGGTACTGTGCTTTGCATTTCTTTATTTAAAATTTTCTTTCCAAATACATTTGTGTTAACTTATCTTGCGTTATTTTGCTGTTAGACTAGATATGCCCATGGTGATTAATAGATTCCATAGTGGCCAATGATATTAGGAATCACACAGAGCCCAGCAGAGAGCACTTGCTCAATGAATGTTTGCTAATATATGTAGGCATTTAATAGAGTTTTTCATTGCCTTGGTCCTAGGATATCTTGTTGAAGAGAATTCTCTGAGTTTTCTAAAGTTTATTTTAGCTTTCAAGCCCTAAAATTTAAAAAGTTGTAAAATGTAAGTCTTGTAGACAGTGATTATTTATTTTAAAGTGAATATATTTAATACTAGTAAGCAAAAATAATATGCTAAAAAGCATTAACAAGCTCTATTAAAACCTCCAGTATTAATAAAAATAATAACACAGATTCTACTTGGTATTAAATATTTTACCTTGGCATGTTTGTACATATTCACATTTAGTTAATATTTGCAAAGTTATAATTTTTGTATTAAAGTCAATCTTGCAAATAAGTACAATAATTAAAACTTTGCCAGACTGGAAATTATTTTATAATCAACAGAACTTTAATCTATTTCTTAATCCCTTAAATTTATAACCACACTAGTCTTACAGTACTATTAGCATAAAATCAAAATTTGTTATTACCTTGTTGTCATATATTATTAATTTAAACAGAATTGGTGAGGGGAAACCTTAATTATCTTTTTATTTTTTATTTTTTTTACCAGCCAAAGTCACTAGTTGGTAATTTGTTCTATTTTTAATGTATTAGAATGATAGCTAAACTCTATGAATAACTCTTAATATGCAGATCTATTCAGTGTTTTACAGGCATGAAATAAATAATTCTTACAAGATATAAATTCTTACATGCAATGGAAAGCGTGTCCTCTAGAGAAAGAATAATTGGGTAACTCAGCTTTACCACTTGCTAGCTGTTTAACTTTGGACAAGTTGCTTAACTTCTCTGTTCCTAATTTTCTTCACCTCTAAAATGAGATAGTAATATTTGCTTATTTCATAGAGTTGATGTGAAAATTAAAGGAGTGAATAAATTCAAAGAATGAAAATAAAGCATGTCACACAATAACCCATATGTAAATGTTAGTGATTATTTGTTATTATTACCATTAGCATCCCCAGTATTTCAGAGAAGAAAAGTGAAGTTCAATGAGATTAGGAAATTTGCCACAAGATCAGATAACTAAGTAGGTGACAGAGTGAGGATTTGAAAATATACTCTTAACCACCATACCACACCACTTTCCTTGATTCTTCTCTTTCTAATGAAGAGGTTACATTATATATCACAGAGTTATTGGCACACAAAATAGGACTTGATACATAAATAGCATGCTGCATATACTACAATAAGTATAGGAGAATAAGAAGATCACCTCCCCCAAGTTGTGCATGGAATTTTGGGAACATTCATGTATTAAGCATTTAGTTTACAAATTTGACATTATTTAGGTTTCCTCTTATACTCTCCTCACCATTATAAGTTCAATGCTTTAAAATGGTTTGTGTATAAAATAAATGCATTTAATAGTTTACTCAAAATATACCAAAATAAACATGTAATAAAGAAGTAAATGAGGATAGTAGTCATTGTCAGGTTTTTTTTGTTTATAATTCAAAATAGCTCAGCATCTCATTAATTTTGGAATCATTTCCTAGTGAACGCCAACAGGACCAGCTCCTGAGACATGCCACAGTTTTTATACTATGCTAATAACTCCTGAGATGTAGGTGTCTTTTATTTTTTTGTGTACACATATAGAATTATTCTAGTTAGATCCAGAAGGACTGGTTTAAATTGTCACTACTCCTGGATTCCTTTACACTTCAAATATTGAAATCTTTTTTTTTTCTTTTTAAAAGTCTTTATTGTTGAAATCTGAGGGGCAAGTTTGTACAAACTCATCATGTTGCCATCCATCTCCAAAACCACCTCTCCTATTCATTTCCTTTGCCACTAACCCGACTTGGGATTTCAAGTTTCAGACCCATAAACATAGTCTGTGTCTGCCATAGTGTTGGATGCAGGACATTAAAAAACCTGTAATTCACAGAGAATTCCCCTTGAAGGGATCACTGTCTGGTGGGAGAGGCAGACAAGTTGACAAATAATCACAACCACATGGGGCTCTTACTAATGAAGAGGTATGCCCCTGTTGCATGAAGAAACAGATACATGATCAAGTCAAAGCCTCAATGTCACTAGTTTCAACGTTTATTATCTTTACTAAATGTGGTAATTTTATACTGAGCCCCTGTAGTGTGAGAGTGACAAACATTATGATCTCTCATAGAGCTTCTCATTTAGGAAAAGAAATCATTTTAAACACACAGGCACATGCATATCTCTGTATAACATGTGTGCGTGTTTGTATGATCTCTGAGAAATAGGAAAAACAGAGGGTGCTGCAAGATACAACCACAGGGAACACAATCAACCACAGCTGTCAGGGAAGGCCCTCTGAGGAAGTGCTATTTAAGCTGACACAGAAATATGAATAGGACTTAGCCAGCTGAAAGAGCAGGTGGTGGGGAGT
>NW_005879919.1:0-6673 GCF_000147115.1 Myotis lucifugus | reverse complement strand
CTGAAAAAAGCTATGTGAATAGTCCATCTCATTTCAGAATGCTTGCCAGACTGCTCACTCTGCATCAGTAAGAAAAAGTGAGAGGCAGCCAAGCATACTGCAAAGTTCTTGCTACTACCTGTGTGACTCTGAACAAGTTATTTCTTCAAATTTCAGTTTTCTCATCCTTAAGATAAAATGAACATCTTTTTTTACCTTACAAGCTTTTTTTTTTTTTTTAAGTACCTGGGGGAGTATTTGAAAATCATAGCTAGAAAGAAAGAAAGAAAGAGAGAAAGAAAGAAAGAAAGAAAGAAAGAAAGAAAGAAAGAAAGAAAGAAAGAAAGAAAGAAAGAAAGAAAGAAAGGAAGGAAGGAAGAAGAAAGAAAGTCATAGCTATACCAGGGGTTATGGAAGGTCTATTAGTAGATGTCAATATATTAATTTTTTCAAGATAACATTAGAAAGACCAACAGAGAGATTCATTTTATCACACTGAATCTATTTAAAAATGAAACCTAATTCAGCATTCCACACATGTGAATATTGAATTATTTCATGTCCTAAAAATTAATCAAAGATCATTTGAAAAGTAGCAAAAGGCCTAAACGTGCAAAATTATTTCAATAGTAGTAATCAATGATCAGAGGCCTGGTCTGTAGAGATTCATTGATTCCGTAAGCACAGAGGTTTATTTACCTGTCTCTAAAGTATCACCGTCCACTTGAAATAGATGAGTCACAAAGAAGATCACATATACAAGGGAAAACTTCTGCAACCATGTTTTAAATGAGTAAAGTTAACTAATTTATTAATGAATTCAGATCACGTTGTTTTATATCTTACTTTCTGAAAGAGCATTCCGGCTCCAGAGTCTGAAGTCCTACATTTGAATCCACATTTGGCCACTGGGCAAACACTTCTGAGATGCTGGAGAGTATCTTTGAGATGGACACATCTTAACCCATAGGCACCAAGAGACCTCATACCAGCAAACGACTGCTACCTGGGATTAAGTCCAACTGCTGCTTCTTCTCTGACCCCAGAACTGTTTATTTGCTCCTTCTCCTCCCAACCAGGAATCCTGGTCATTATTTTGGTGTTCATTTGGTCTTCCATGCTAACACATGGGGTATAAAATACATGTCCATATTGAGGTTTCACTTTTCTAAGTAGAAAGTAAATGCATGCTTAGTAAAATTTGGAACCTTGGTGAAATATGAAGTAGGCCAGAATAGCATTGAAAGGGCCCTGAATAATAAATTGTCATTGTAATTACAGCTCACAAATGTAAGTATAAGCCAGGCCTTATACACTAAGCATAACCAAGAATGACTTCCTGATAAAATAGGAGATTTGCCCGGCCAGCATGGCTCAGTGGTTGAGCATCAACCTATGAACTAGGAGGACATGGTTCGATTCCCAGTCAGGGTCCATGCCCAGATTGCAAGCTCAATCCCTAATGTAGGCATGCAGGAGGCAGCCAATCAATGATTCACTCTCATCATTGATGTTTCTATCTTTCTCCCTTTTCCTTCCTCTCTGAAATCAATAATAAAAGATATAAAATAAGAGACTTGAATAGGAGCAAAAATCTTCTAATGTAATATCTAAGATGTACAGAATACAAAGGAAAATCACCTGTCATAATAAGAAGCAGGAAAAGCACAACTTGATAAGGAAATGAATTCACATAAACACTACAGCAAATCAGATAGTAAAATTGCCTGACAAGATTTTTAAAGCTACCATAACAAAAACGCTAAGATCATAAATGTTCTTGCCATAATACATACACACAAAAAATAATGACTGTGTGCGGTGATGGATGTGTTAATTAGCCTTGATGGGGTCATTATTTCACTATACACATGCATATCAAATCACACTGTACACGTTATATTTACACAATGTTATTTATCAACTATATCTCAATAAGACTGGAAAAATGAAGGGTACACATAAATTAAATAGGTAAATGTGTCCTTTAGATTTATCTTTATTATTTAGAATCCTTCTGACTCTTAACACACAGTTATATGTCCCTTTCTAACTATAAAAATGCAACAAGATATTTCAAGTGAAAGGAAAAAGTTGACTTCTATTGTAGGTTAAATGAGCATTATCTTGCTCAGGAAATGTCCTTCTTATCCACCTCAAGTTCCTTTTAGCATCTGGTCGAGATGAAGAGAAAATGGTCTTCTGATATTAAATCAATATCAAAGCAGGATAGAAAGAGTGTTTTATGTCAGGTTTCCACAATGCCAGCGTCGACTGTGCGATAATGCTTAAAAATGATGCTGCGGTCCCTGCCAGCAATAGACTCAAAAGTGCAATTTTGGCAAAATAAAGAAAATGATGGTTAAAAAATGGTTTTCTTTTGTAATGATCTCATAGGTCACAATTTTGAAAGCAAGGACACATTTCTTGCAAGGCTTGCAGAATATGTGGCAGGTGGCTGGGGGTGGGGGCAAAGCTATTGTCATATATTTAAATTATGTAGAAGGTAGTAAAAAAGATGGAGAGGAAACCAAAATTTATTGTGTGCCTACTAAGTGCCAGGAATTTCTAACTATAAAAATGCAACAAGATATTACATAAATTATCCTCACAACAATCCCTGAAAATGTACTAGCTGACACCTTCAGCCATGGTTCTCAATTCTGGCTGCACAAATTATGGGAAGAATTCTTTCAAAATACCATCAGGATCTCTGGGGTTGGGCCCAGGATGGGTGTTTTAAAAAAAAAAATCTCCCCAAGTGATTTTCATGTGCAGCCTAGGCCTCATCCCTGGGGATAGCACGAGATGTACCCATCCCTCTGTCCTCCATCCCCTCTCCCAACCTCAGGCTTCTGGCTCCCTCTGCTTTTCCTCATAACAAGGCCTTGCTCTTACTGCCTCTAGATTTTGACTCTTCTTTCTGACCTCTGACAAAATGCAATGAAAATAACAGCTAGCCATTTTATTTTTAACTCAGCACTCTTTTGTTTTTTAATTTTTTAAATGGTGAATCACCTCCATGGTAACTGGGGATAAAATACCAATCCTGTCTACTTCATGGGGCTGTGTTGAGTATACGGTACAACAAATGCAACATGGTTTTGTCAGTGCTAAGATGCTGAATAGTTAAGTTGTAGTGGAGCCAAAAATGTGGGTGTTTGAGTCCGAGTTCTTGTCTCTCGAAAACAAAGAATGAAGACAAAAACAATTAATGGGAGCAAAGTTTATTGAGAGCATTCATGCAAATTAAAGACTATTAGTCTATGTGTAGAGTCCCACAAGGCCATAAGCCACGTGGGCGATGGGAAGTGCCACTTGCCCGCGTGCAGAGTAGTTTAGCATCCAAGCTAATTAAAGTCTAAGTCCATGTGCCTGCGGAGGATGTGCTTTCCTGCAACAGGAATGTCAGGTATCCATTGTGGCTCCACCACTAACATTCAAACGTTGTAAAGCTCATGCCTCTCACACAGGCCCTTCCTTCCCCACCAGGTTGGGGTGTCTTAGTAACGCCACCTCGTTGGGTTTTACTTCCCCTTCCTGTGGTCCCGCCCCTATCTACCTAACTCTTTCTGTGCCTCAGTAGCACTAATTCCAACGGACAAACCTCACGGGCAAGTCGATGATGCCCACATGTGAGGTACTTTCCCAGCGCCATCCTGTTCTCATCCTTACAGACAGCCCCTCTGCGGCATGGTCACCCATGGTCTGCTAGTTGCCCAGATCAGAGCTCAT
This sequence comes from Myotis lucifugus, assembly GCF_000147115.1. Taxonomy (NCBI): domain Eukaryota; kingdom Metazoa; phylum Chordata; class Mammalia; order Chiroptera; family Vespertilionidae; genus Myotis; species Myotis lucifugus. Next base: position 2,959 of record NW_005879919.1, on the reverse strand, counting down.
TCCATTGGCGTTCTCCCCAGCGTTAGACGACTATCTTTTCGTGGTGTCAGGAACACCCTTCTTTCTGGGTTCTGTAAAACCAGTTGATCATTGTTTCTGTCTCCTTCCGTGGTTCCTTCTTTCATCAACCTCTGGAAGGTGTCTCAGGTGCCCAGGAACGGTCAGGGCTGGGATGAGGGCCAGACACTGAGAGCACCCTCTGGACACAGCCCTCACCAGTCATCGCGTGATTTATCCATTTGACTGTGAACTCCTGGAGGGCAGAGGCCACATTTTATTAATACCTATATCCCAATATCGATATATTGCCATTCAATAAGTGTTCGCTATGAATAAATAAATAAATGCTGATTAAATACGATTCAAAAGGCACTTAGGGGAAAGACCATTTGTGAATCATAAATATTTAGAGGAACGACCAAAGTGGACTTAAGCACTTTACGAGGCTAAGAAAAGACACTTTTACCCCTCATTTCGGCCTTGTGAAATAACATAAATGATGTGTGATATTCATTTGTTTGGCATAAAACCAATAACTTGCAAACGGTTATTTCTTTGAATTGACAAGGACTTTAACCTGCCTTAAATGCACGCGGTTTCCTCGGAGATGATGGCAGCCTCCACCTGCGAGGGCTTGTAAGTCATCATTGCAGTGACCCAAGGTCCACCAGCCCAGGGCTCCTGGTCCTAGGAGAGTGGTATAAGCGTGCATGGTGAGTGGTGTGATTGCTCTCACCGCTGACATCAGATGGTTAAATATCCCACTTTCCTTCATGGTAATTTGTAACTTGACCCCCAATTCATTTCAGCCATTTAAATCTTCTTGTTTTGTTTTTTCTTTTTAATCCTCCCCCAAGGATATTTTTCCATTGATTTTTAGAGGGAGTAAAAGGGAGGGAGAAAGGGAGGGAAGGAGGGAGGGAGGGAAAGGGAGAGAGAGAAACATTGATGTGAGAGAGATACATCGATTAGTTGCCTCCCGCACACGCCCTGACCCGGACTGAGTATCAAACCTGCAACCTTTTGGTGCCCAGGCCAACGCTCTAACCACTGAGCCACGCTGACCAAGGCTAAGTTGTTTTTTTGTTTGTTTTGTTTTTTGTTCAAGCCGTTTAAATCTTCTTATTGCTACTTACAGATAAGGAGTTCCATGAATTTACTAATTGTGAAAAACGAATACCTTCTTTGAGAAGTAGCATATATTTGCCTCTTCCGAATTAAAGGAGGTTCTCCCCAGTTCTGGGATCCCGAGTTTAACAACCAGTCAGTGCACTCTACCTCTGATCTTCATGGTTTTACAGACTTCAGTCTTGCCCTTGAAGGCTTCCTATTTCCAGACTGATAACTGTCTTTCTAATCTGCTTTTTTCCCCGAAGAAGTGACTATTGCAATTGATTGTCTCTTGATATTTCTCTTGCTTCCTCCATGCCTGGAACTTATCCTAGTATTTCTGGAATGGATTTCACACTAGAATATTGTCCTAAAATATGCTAAAGTGTAACATTTATCTTTTCTTTTTTTAAATCCTCACCCAAGGGGATGCTTAGGGAGAGGAAGGGAGAAAGAGAGAGATATGTCAGTGTGAGAGAGAAACATCAATTGGTTGACCGGGAATCAAACCCATAACCCAAGTATGTGTCCTGACCGGGAATTGAACTGGCAAACTTTTGGTGCACAGGATGCCCCTCAACCAACTGAGCCACTCTGACCAGGCTACATTTATCTTTAATGCCTTTTTGGATGGCCTAAGGCCTTTTGTTGTACTCATTGTACTCATAAGCTGCTGTTGATAAGATACCAAATACAGAGTGTTTTCTATAATATGAATTACTTCTCACCTCATATGCAAACAGATCACCTATAAGTCCAGGCAAAATCCTTCCGGACTTCTCAATTTTCCAAAATGCATTCAGAGTTGAACTTTCCTTATTTCAAGTGGTGGAGAAACTGCAGAATCACTAGGGCTAGGAAGGACCTTGACAGCAACTCTGATCCATTTTCTTCCCTTCAGAAGGACCTATTTAACCCATCCTAGACAGGAGGAAATTAATGCTGTCTTTACAGTCCTTCAGAGAAAGTGATTCCACTTCCTTACCCAGCAATCAATTCTTACTGGAACATCTCCTTCTTTCGACCTGGATACATCGAGCCTATCTTGAAGAATCGTTTCTGCCAGGAAACTTCTCTCCAACTATAACCTGAATCCATGTGTTTATTTCCTCTTGTCCTTTGCTAAGTCAAGGTGTAGAGCTGCTCACTTCTACCCTCTGTGTAAGGTGGCTTTATCAAGCCCAGGGACTGGAGTTGACTTCGATTGGCTAGATTCCAACCGCCTCATCTGTCTTTGTTGTAAGGTCCTCAGGGCTGAATGTATGCACACCACTCCTGCTTCAAATGTGTGCTCCTCTGTCGGGTCTTGAGATTCAGACAGAAATAGAAAGACCTGGGGTGCCTGCATGACCCTTCCTAAAGAGGGAAAAAGATTAGAGGAGAAGCAATGAACAGAAGACTCAGCCTGGCCAAGTGCTGGAGAGGTCCCATGGGAGCTCAAACCACAACATGCTCGACAAACATTACACCCTCAGACTCCACATGCTCAAGCTTGGGGCTGGGAAATGGAGAATTCATGCCTTTGAATCTGGAGATACTCCACCCCCACCCCAAGTGAAGATGCAGCCCCGAGGACTTCACTCGGTTGCCTGTTTGTTGTCTTCTCCAAATACAAGTATCCCAGGGCCTGAATTTCCTCACTGGAAACATTCCACAGAGAGGCCCTTTCTCACAAGAACTGCATAAGACCATCTCAAGACAGGACAGTGGTAGCTCATCCCTCAACACAATGGTTCATCCCCCAACACAATGGTTGTCTTTACCCCCCATGACAACTTATGGCAAACTGTGCTTGTTGCAAAGTCTCTATGCATCCCTATTCAGATGTGAACCCACAAACTACACAGTC
>NW_005879918.1:0-6673 GCF_000147115.1 Myotis lucifugus | reverse complement strand
CATTAAAATGTCCATACTACCCAAAGCAATCTATACGTTCAATGTACTCCCCATTAAAATACCAAAGGCATATTTCACAGACCTAGAACAAATTCTCTAAAAATTCAGCTAGAATTTAAAAGATTCCAAATAGCTGCAACAATCCTGAGGAAGAAGAACAAAGTTGAAGGGAATTCAATACCAGGTATCAAACTGTATTACAAAGCCACTGTTCTAAAAACTGTCTGGTACTGGCACAAGAACAGACATATAGTCCAATGGAATATAATAGAGAATCCAGAAATCGACCCAAACCACTATTCTCAATTAATGTTTGACAAAGGAGTCTAGAGCATACAATGGAGTCAAGACAGTCTTTTCAATAAATGTGGTTGGGAAAATTGGACAGATAGATGCAAAAAACTGAATCTTGACCACCAACTTACACCATACACAAAAATAAACTCAAAATAGATAAAGAACTTAAAAGTAAGATGGGAAACCATAAAAATCTTAGAGGAATCCACAGTCAACAAAATCTTAGACATATGCTGAAGCAATTATCTTCACCAATACAGCTCCTAGGGCAATGGAAACTAAAGAGAAAGTAAACAAATGGGACTACATCAAAATAAAAAGCTTCTGTACAGCAAAGAAACCATCAACAAAACAACAAGAAAGCCCACTGCATGGGAGAACATATTTGCAAATGTTATCTCTGATAAAGATTTAATCTCCAATATTTACAGGGAACTTATACAACTTAACAAAAGGAAGATAAACAACCCAATCAAAAAATGGGCAACAGACCTAAATAGATACTTTTGAAAGAGGACATACAGAAGGGCGAGAGAGATATGAAAACATACTCAAAGTCACTAATCATCCAAGAGATGCAAATCAAAACGACAATGAGGTACCATCTCACACCTGTCAGAATGGCTATCATCAACAAATCTACAAACGACAAATGCTGGTGAGGATGCAGAGAAAAAGGAACCCTCATGCACTGCTGGTGGGAATGCAGACCAGTGCAGTCACTGCGGAAAACAGTATAGAGTTTTTACAAAAAATTAAAAATGGAACTCCCATTTGACCCAGTGATTCTACTTCTTGGAATATGTATCCCAAGAAACTAGAAACACCCATCAGAAAGGAAATATGCACCCCTATGTTCATAGCAGCACAATTTACAATAGCTAAGATTTGGAAACAGCCTAAGTGACCATCAGCAGATGAGTGGATTAGAAAACTGTGGTACATCTACACAATAGAATACTACGCTGCTATAAAAAGGATGGAACTTCTACCATTTGCAAAAGCATGGATGAACTTGGAGAGCATTATGTTAAACTAAATAAGCCAGTCAGATAAAGATGAATATCACATGACAATATCACTCATTTGTGAAATATAATGAACATAAACTGATGAACAAAAACAGATCCAAGACAGAGAAGCATCTATCAGACCGTCAAACCTCAGAGGGAAGGTAGGGGAGGGTGAAGGTAATGGGGAGAGATCAACCAAAGGAACTGTATGCATATAAGCATAACCACTGGACACAGACACCAGGGGGGTGAGGGCATGAGAGGGGGTTGGGGGGCAAAGGGAGAATAAGGACACATATGTAGTACCTTAATCAATGAAGAAAATAAAAAAATTAAGATAGTGACATAAATAAAATGATGCTTGAAAACATAAAAATTCTTATGCTAACAGAGACTAAATTGTACTAAAACAAATAACTGTAACTCTAAATTTTAGAGAAAATCAACATCTTTTCACTTATTTACTTTAGTGCTTATTCTTTGCCAGGCATTGTACAGTAATATCAAGTAAGTTGAAAATATAGTTATTATCAATTAAAAATGGTATGTTTCTTACTCTCAAGAGCTTCAATTCTAGATATTGAGATAGACAACTATATAAGTTTTTGTCCAGTAGATTATCCTGAACCATTTACTTATCAAGGTAGGACTGTGCAATGATTACAACTCCCAGGCTAAACACTTCTGCCTACTGAATCTTGATATCTGAGTTGCCAACTAAATAAAACACAACACATTCAAGTACTGAATGGAACAACACTTTAGTCACATAGAAGAGAGACAGTGCAAGATCAGTTTCAATAGTGTGTACTGGCCCCCTATAGCCAAAGTCTTCCCTACTTGTACCCCTCTTGTGCTATAGTAGAAAGAACCCTGTCTGCTACCCACAGACGACAGATGTAAAAGTTGAGTTGGCCAAATGCTATTTGACACACAAGCTTTAAGCAGAGACAAAGAGCACTCATTGCACCTGAACAGGGAAAAATATTAGATAAGTCCAGGAAAGGCTGTGTGGGCTCTCCAACTCTTGGAAAGGAAGTATTCCAAACTCAAGGCCATCCTTACACAGCCAAGTGGAAGTTGAAAAACCATGTGCATGAGAGGGCCTCTCCCAAAGTCCACCCCTCACCCCCTACTCAGCCCTGAAGCAGCAGATGATGCATATAAAATCCAGGACTATTGCTTTCCTAAAACTAAGATGTGGAGTCAAGTCTAGGGTAGCTACTGAACAACCTGCATGCAGGTGGTTACTCACAGAGTCTGTCATTTACACACAGCACATTACCAGGATCACTAGGAAAGTCAGACCCAGAATGATTAATACTCCCTGGAGGATAGTCCTTAACCAGGAACCCCAAGTGCCAGGGTTGAGCCAGCTAAGGTCCAAGAATGAATATAGGGCGGACTGTGGTATACAGCTGATAACCATTTTGCCTGAGTATGGATTTTCTCCAGCTCAGTCTCACCTCTGAATTACTGATATACATATAGAACAAGAAGTGTTGGCAATAATATAAACACCTCTCTGTTGTGCCAACAGATAATCAAGGGCATTTGGTTGTCTGTCACCAACTTGGCTAGTGAATTCAGTGTCTTGTTGATTCTCAATAGCTTGGGTGGCAGCATTAAATATCTCCACCATAGTCAATGACAAGTGGAATACCATTTTTTCCAGAGCATGTATTCCTACGTCAGGTATGAGGACAAGGAGAGCAGAGCAGAAGCAACTGTCTGATGTGTGAGGACAAGGAGAGCAGAGCAGAAGCAACTGTCTGATTGTTTTCCTGGCAGTGTGCTTTGTGCAACCATCCCACGGGTCAGATTGTGATGCCCTTCCAGTTTAGAGTGTCATTTTGCACAAACACTGGAGGACATAAAATTACCAGCAGGCCCTATCTCAGGGTGACTAGTACTCTGTAGCCCAGTAGTACTCCATTGGAACATATAACCTGGAGAAACATATGGATACCCCAAACAAATAAATTCCAAAAAAAAGGAAACTACAGATCAATATCTCTTATGAACTGAGATACAAAATATTTAAACAAATAGTAAACCAATTAAAAATAAATATAGCCATTACCAAGTTGGATTTATTGCAAGAATGTAGGAATGCAAGACTAATTCAACATTTGAGAATCAATGTAGCTCACCATATCAACAAGCTAGAAAAAATTACATGAGTATATCAATTGATATATTGATATTAAACAATATTTTGAGAAATAAGTGTTTACTATTTATAGACCACGCAGTCTATAGTATTTTGGTTATAGCATATCCCAAATGTACTAAGCTTGTTACATGACACTTAAGGAATGTGAGAGTGTGGTTTTAGTGACTAAAGATAAAGGGGATGAAAAAAATCAAAGTACCACATATAGACCACTGGTGGATATATGTTACAAATTAGGGTGAGGATCAGTCCAAACCTGTCCACCTGTGATGTAACAACCATCCAAACTCTCTGGCCTTTCTTTACCTCTCTTTGACATCAATATTTTTAATTCTCTAGAAATCTTACAATAATAAATTACATTTTCATATTCTATGAATGATGGTTACACATTATTTACACAGAGAAGATACCAATAATTACTAAAACCTTATCATATATCTTAAAAATTTGATTTGATCCCCATTAGAAAGCAAATAACATTGGGAAGTCACCATCAAAAATATCAAAATATCACAGAGTAATTTAAAAACATAATGAGAAAACACAATGAAGATACTTGGTACTAAACAGACTGGGGAGAGAATATTATAAACCCAAACTGCGATCTTCTGAACTGTGGTAACTAGCTTATATAATGTTACTTTGTGCCTTAAACAGTGCTTGGAACATAGGTGTTCACTAAATATTTGCTCTATTAATTAATAAAAGAAGTAAAAAAGAAAGCCCAGAACAGAAAGAAAGAAAAAATATAACTTTGGACAAAATATAGCTAGCAGTTTTTAGAGGTGACCAGAAACATTTCTTATTCATTTATTCAATGGACTGCATTCAGCAGAACCTGAGTAATCTCAGTTGCTCAGATGTGAATGACTGAAGACAACTTTCCCACATCGTTGGGCTGATAGTTTTGATTAAAATTAATGATGGTGCATAATGATGACTTGATCAAATATTATTTCAATGTTTATTTTTAAAATGGTCCATTGAAGAGAAGTAACATAGCAATTATGCTTAAAAGTCTGGGAGTCAGGTTGCCTGGATTTAAATCCAAATCCCCACACTCAGAAGCTTTCTGATGTGAGGCAAGTACCTCATCTTTAAGATGGAGACAACAATAATCCACCTCATAGCGGTTTTCTTTTGTAAGGATTAATATTTGCAAAAATCAAAGAAAAATGGTGAGTATACAGTAAAGGATATGCAAATATTTGTACATAAGATTCTTATGTTTTTAGTAGAATAAATAGTTCATGAAATAATTCTATCAACCTCCCGTTATGCATTTATTTTTTTTGTTTTCTTTCTTCCATTAAATGGCCTTTCTACTGATTCTACCTTTTGTATCTTTCCACGTCAGTTCCTTGGTTCTCATCACACCAATTTAATCACTGGTTTCACACACACGAGACTTCCCTGAAAGCTCTAAATAATGTGTTCATTCCACATTCCTCATATGAAATATTTCTCTATTTTTCCCATCAATACTCTAACTAGCTTAACACATATTGATTCATGAAACCTGTGACCATCTTTTTAAAATTCTATATCTCCTTTTGCATAAATCCATGCCACCCTCCCACTCTTGTTTACTTATTCTCATAGAACTGGTTTCTAAATTTTTTAAGGGCGATTTTTGTCACCACATATTTTAAGCCCATCAAAAAGAAGGCCCATAACCTCTACTTTTGGTTTTTCTTCTTCACATTTCCTCCGTGATGTTTGGCACAGAGTATATGCATAGTTAAACTGGTTGACTAATGTAATTAAAATATTTCAGACAAAAGACACTTCTGGTTTTTATCACCTGTTTTAAATGGTTAACTGAGTAGAATCCTATATAAGAGAGTGGTGATATGCAAATTGACCATCATGCCATCACAAGATGGCGGCACCCACAGCAGGGGCGTGGCCAGCTGCTCTGCGCCTCTGCCACTGGAATCACCTCAGCCCTGCTGGGGGTCTTGGGTCCTCCTGTACTCCCCACTGACTGACAGCTTGCCCAGGCTCCTCCAACGAGCTGGCTATCCCTCTCTTCCTCCCTCCCCCAAAGCTGAAGCCTGACTGTGGTGTCCAACAAATTGGAAGTCATAACTCATGTCTTTCATAGTATCCTCCATTCCTCAGCTGGGGCTGGCTGCTCCGCGCACCTGCTGCTGGAGTTCCTCCAGCCCCGCCAGGGTCCTTGGGTCCAACTGCACCCCCCACTGACTGAGGCTCAGGCAAGCCGCGGATGGTGGCTGCCCAGCTGCCCAGGGCTGGCCCGAGGCTCAGGTAACCAGGGCCAGACAAGGCTTGCGCTGCTGGCAGTGGCAGCAGCAGAGGTGTTATGGGGGCATCACCTTCCCCTGATAGCCAGGTCACCTCCCACCCCTGAGGACTCCTGGACTGTGAGAGGGAGCAGGCCGGGCTGAGGATTTATAAAATTGTATGCATTCATTAGATTTAATGCACAGGGTTTCCTTAAGCTAATTCTTTGGAAATATAGATAACCACTCCCAAAAAAGAATATGATTGTATAATTCACAATCACTTTACCTAAGATTACACCAAGTATTGCTTAAACAGGAACATATTTCTTGGTGTTTCCTGTCTGTGTGTGACAGAAATGTTTCTATAAGCCCATTTATATCATTGACTGAAATAATCTCATGATAAATAATGCTTTACATAACTATTAACATGATTCACAAAACAATAATGTTTGGATTTGTTGTAAGAGCCATTGCTATTTATGATGCTGAAAATGCACACTATACCTTACACAGGTGTTTGAATATTTGATTTAAATATTTCTCACAACAAAGACTTTTACAGTGACATTTTTTGGCAATGCTTACTTATAGCATCACAATGTTACTTGTCATGAACTGCTTAGTAATCAGGTATTCAAAGGCATTCAGCTCTAGTCAACAGAAGGAAGGGTGATTTCAATGACAGTATTCATAATAAATGCTCTCCTGGGGAGCATTTACATAATCATGGGAATGAAAATGATCATTACTTCTCATTTATTATTTTACTATGTCCCCTTGAAGAATACTGTAGATGAATCCATCCATCCACTCTCCTTCATAGATTAATATAGGCTAAACCTATTACAGCTTCACTTTTGGAAATCTCCCATAATAGGAACACTTTAGACTTCTGAAAGAAAACCTTTCCATTTATGCAATTATTAAGCACA